>NC_053027.1:41520832-41611963 GCF_003073215.2 Triticum urartu | reverse complement strand
GAAGCCTTGCCAATTGATATAACCGATGTAAAGAAAGATGATTCTGAACCCATCAAATCCAACGAGGCAAGCATCACTAAGAAAGGACATGGCAAGCATAGGAAAACAACGGTGCTTGATTTTTCTGAAGTTAATGGAACCTACTTCCTGCCTTATGAGTTTCGTGCCGTAGAAGTTGATGAGCTTCAAGAACAAGAACAAGTGGCAGAACAAAGTACGACCGACAAAAATCTTCAGTATAATGATGCATGGAATCAAGAAAAAGATGATGAAGAGGCGTTGGGGAGCCATCCAAAGGAGGATGAAGATATTGTTCAAGTCACACCACCATCATGCTCTCCCAACATATTTGAAGAGGTATGTTTAGCAAGTAATTTACCTATTTTCAGATTTGGGCAAAACTTTATTGTTGATGCATCTATTAGAAAAATCCTATTAAGTAATGTTGAAAGACCAATGAAGAAGGGTAATTTACTTGTTAGCAATAAAATCGTTATAGAATATATTGGTCAACCCATTGCACCATTTATAAAGACCGATAATGACTTATTATTGCAGCCAAAGCTTTCCCTGTTGCTGTATTTAAAGTTCGTATCTACATGGGTAGCTTTGCTTGTTTCATACTTGGCTTACTCTTGGTCTCAACTGAGGGATGCATGTTCTAACTATTTTTGTTTCAGAAACTTAAAGCCAAGGTTAGATTCTTTTCAGAAAATCGATACTAGTATAACATCTTATCCAATGACACCGGTAAGAGAATGCAAAAATAATATTCATAGCCGAATGGGGTGATACAAAATCTGAACCATTCGTTTGCTTAACTCCAAAGCCGTTCTCACAGCAAGATCGGCTAGAAAATAAAAAGTTTACCTTCAGTTCAAGCATGTGTGATCAAATATTTGATTTGTGGCTGAAAAATAATTACATAAGAATTCTTGACCACCATGTCAAGCCATCAATTGAAGGAAGAATGTATTGTAGGTTGCATCATTCGTTCAAACATAATTTTGAGGATTGCAATATGTTTCGTCAAATAGTTAAATCGGCCATTGATAAAGGACGATTGAGAATTGTTGAAACACCAAAGGATGACCAGTCTATTCCGATTGGTCTTGATGGCAAAAGGTTTTTGCATCGGCTACTTCAAGCTGATCCATCTAAAGAGAAGGTAAAAACTGCAGGTGACGGGATCAAGCTTTCAAGTAAAAAAGTTGTTGAAGAGCACAATGAACATAAACTTGAGGGCGAGAATTCCATCGAAGCTACAATGAATACGCCAAGGACTGGGGGGCAACAAGCAAATCCAGTGATCAAGGAAAGCAAAACAAAAGAAAACAAAGGCCGAAATAAGGGCAAGTGTAAGAGATCAAAAATCACCTTTGCTGAACTATTGGATAAATATCAAAGGAAGAGTGAAGAGAAGAATACTTATCGGCCAAATCATGCAAAGAAACCAAGATCACCTCCAAGGTGCAAATGTGAGGATCGGTATTGGCAAAGTGGGAATTATAATGCAACATATTCATATCCTTATTTTGGGCTGCCAATGCCAATGCCATGGATGCCTCCCTATGCTCATGTAGATCCATATCCATCATGGGACAGGTATGATACAAGGGCACATTTTCCATCTTGTTTTAGACCATCTCATCAATATTATGCAGCTCCGAGAAGATCAACATTTGAACAATCACATGTTAAAGACCGTTTCAATCATAAGGAATCGGTCCAGAGCTCAAGGAAGAAGAAATAGGTGGTTAAGCAAGTTTACCGTGTTAAAAAAGATGGTCGTAAGAGTGCAACTTCAGATTTGATCTCAAATGAAAAAGAGCCAATTGAAGTGTTGACATTGGCTACTAAAGACAATGAGACAAAGCAACCAATTATTGAGAGTCGAAGTGCCAAATCTGAAGAAAAGAAGTTGAGAGTGCACAAGGCCAAAAAGGAATTGCCATGGGTCAAAACAGAATCACAGCCGAGATGCCCACTCGGCTTATCCTATTGGCAAAAGAGAGAATTACAAAAACTTAGTGCACAAGAACTTGAAGAAAGGAACATGGCATGGGTTCCCATAGGAAGTGCTCAAAATAAGAATTATGTGAAAGCATCCATTACACGATGTGCGGCAAAGATGAAGAAGGAAAAGAGTGAAAACTATGAAGGACCAAGTCGAAGGTTTCAACATCTTCGGTCCACACATTATCCATATTCTTCAACTATGTCATTGATGCCTATGTCATGGAATTTGTCATCATGTATGATTGGTTACCCTCAATGGGCTTGTTATAATCCATGGATGCAATATAATTTCTTACATCATGAAAGGGTATTGCCAAGTCACTATACATTTGATTAGCTACAAGTTTGTTGCTGATCCAAACGACCGAAATACTTGATTTGTCATTTCATTTGTTTATTTCGGCTATACGTGCTTTGAATGAAGTTTACATGGTAATGGCCGATATTTATCTATCGTCCTAAGATTATGTCAATGCATGGCCGGTGTAGTATTCTAACATCCTCCTTAGTTCGATTGGAGAGGAGGACAAGGTACGTGCTCATGGAAATTTATATGTATGCCTATATTATGATTGAATGGAGTTGAGACATCATGACCGATGTCATTGCATATATGCTGCATAGACCAACTCATAGCTGCAGAATTGGCTATTGGGCTTATACTTTGTTTGGATATGATTTGGCTTATGCATCTTTGAGATCTATAAGAGGCCAAATCATGGCTGATTTTATTACTGAACATCGGATTAATGTCATGTATAATATTAATATTAGCCTTGTCTCTCTAATACTATGGAGATTATGTTTTGATGGTTCAATTCATAGCAATGGCCAAGTGTTGGTGTTGTTTATATATCTCTTTATGGTACTATTTTTGAAGCCTCATGCCGCTTAGAATAATTTTATGCACGATTAATCAAGGCCGAATATGCATTATTATTCGGATTGACTCTTTTACTTGCTATAGGTGCTATACATATTGAGGCTTTCGGTGATTCGTTATGAGTAGTGCAACAAATATCCAAGGGTTATCAATGTTTTGACGAATCACTTATAGTTTATCTTGGGGTATGTCTAGATGCGAAATTTACCTTCGGTTGCATTAAAATTGATCATATATTTAGACATGTCAATTAAAGAGAGTTGGCATAGCAAGCATCCGGCTACCATGTCTGTCATGGTGTATTGCATATCTATCAATAGACGATGCTTATTCTTGCCAACATAGGTAAGGCCGAATTGAAGCTCACTACCTTGGCCACTAATGAAACTTTTATGCAGACAAAGTAAGGATTCGAGAAAGTTCATTGTTGATTATCTACAAGATCCTAGTAAAAGGTGGACAATATGGTTGATGGATGTTCTTGACATGCATACCTATGGAACTTTATAGTCAGATTAATGAAGTTGGGAAAGCCACCCAAGCTTGCAACAAAATATTCACACAAGCAATGGCCAATATAAACTTATCGTCCTAAGCATATGCAAAATGGCCGATGTAGTGTTGACATCGTCCTTAGAGCAAGCTATGTGCAAGTTATTTTTCGGCATACAAGCTTTGCCGAAAAACAGGGGGGCATGTGTTGACACCAGATTTTGGCACGGTCAAGAACTTATTTAAGATGGACTCAAATGGAGAAGTGATCTACATGGAAGAGTTCCGTATTATTGATATGAACATCATTGAAGTCTGGGTGATCACCATCCGATTTCATCTCGAAGGCCGAAACTATGCTCAAAGTACTAAGATCTTATATTTAGACTGCAGTTTGGCCGATTAGGCCCCCAAGACGATCTTAAATGGAAAAATGATCTACACGGGTTGTCTTCCCTCATCGAAACAATCGATTTTTATATAAAAACCGTCCAAATCCGAGCTCATATGCAAAAGTTAGAGCAATCGGGGTGCAGCCCTGTCACGAGGCGAGATGTGGCACGCCCCACCAGACACATGTCTGATGGGTAGCACGAGGGAATAACTGGTTTTGCGCGACCTATTTAACCCTTGAGATTACCTCTGATCAAAAAACCTTCAACATGAAAGTTGTTCATCCCGTCGAAACGGTCAAGATTGATTTTGGGCTCGTTTTCATCCGAGATCGTTTACCACCACAAAAAGAGCCGCAAGGTGCAGCTAGTTTAAACCCAACAGTTTTGGAAAGTTCGGATAAAACCAATCCGAATTTGACTAGGGTTTTGGACGTGAATCCAAGCCTTTTCCTTGCACAGGAAGTCCAGCCGCCTCTTATATATCTATGGGGTGACGGCTGATTGAACAACACACAATGATCAAATCATCTACCACTTTTTATCTTTTAACTTTTCTCCCTAACCCTAGTTCTTCTTCTTCCTCGTTCTTCGTCTGTTCTTCTTGTTGCAGGGCGGTGAACCTCGAGGCCCTAGGGGCGATCAGGTCGACCTAGGGCAGCCCATAGCTACTGTGTGCCCTGACGGGGTCCCTCCCGGGTGTGTGGGGTTTCAGGTCCTCAAAAGCACCCGCCGGGTTGCTTGCGTACCGCGCTTCCGGACGGGTCTCCTTCGGCGTGAGCTGCGGTGCATCACCCCCGGCGTCGAGGGTACACGGTGACGTGTTCGTGTGCGAACAACTCCTACCACCACTTTTCCACACTCACTATATTTACTTTATTGTTTCTTTATCTAAACAGCCCCTACTTTTTATTTACGTACTCTTTATTATCTTGCAAACCTATCCAACAACACCTACAAAGTACTTCTAGTTTCATACTTGTTCTAGGTAAAGCGAACATCAAGCATGCGCCCTGTTCAAGAATTCATCTGATTAACCAGTTAACTTGCCGATTAATCCCTACTCATAGGGTTCCCGAGTAGCCGATGACCCGATAAATCGCCCGATTAATTGATTAAATGGCTGATTAACTTGCCGATTAGCCTATTAATCCCCTACTCACCAGCCGACCGAGCAGCTACCAGTTAACGATTTCCTCAACAATGAGCATGCGTAGAGTTGTATCGGTGGTCGATAGAACTTGAGGCAATATTTGTTCTACCTTTAGCTCCCCGTTGGGTTCGACACTCTTACTTATCGAAAACTGTTGCGATCCCCTATACTTGTGGGTGCAATATGTGTAGCCGCGTGTCTCTTTGGCGTGCCTGGCATACCGAACGGACTCGTCGAAGGTCCAACGAACCGCGGTGGGGTCAATTGTGGATGTATGGTGTGGGTCAACCTGGCTAACGGTGCAAGGTTTGAGTTTAGGTGGCTAGGTTTGCATGGCTGGGGGGCTAGATGGCTAATGAGTGCGCATGCGTCATCTGTACATTGTCAAGGTTGAATGGTGGTTGTCTACGTGGCCATGCGTGCATGCATGGTGTGTCTAGTTTGCATTCGGTGCATGGGATGTGCCTTGGTGGGTAGGGCCCACAACTTGCGGCACAGAGTTCTGAAGCAGAGGAAGGGGCGGGCCCCGGTCTTCGTCCACAAGCAGGACTTGTTCCCTCTCGATGGCTAGCTTCGGGATGTGTTTTGGTCTCGTTTACACACAACCTATGTGAAGGCTTATGCATGCCGCTCTCGATGTTCGACCACACCCACACCACGAAAGGTCCCAAGAAATTTGGATCCCTCATGAATTTGCACGGATTATAGCGGCGGCAGAGAGACTCGGCATTTTTTACCCTTAACAATGGCTCTAAGGCGGCCCTGCCCATTGGTCGCACATGGCACATATATGGACCAGAGCTTAGCAGGGAACTGTCACCCCCAATCTCTGCTGTGATTTCATGTGGCCGCGGTATAGATCCTAAATTTCCGAGGGTACTGCCCTTGAAATGCGGCAAATGTCCTGAATATGGCAAGCGCGGGCTCCGAGAAAGGCCAGGACCTTGCATGCGCTTTTGGATTGTTCTCCATTGACCCGAGAGAGAGCATCAACGAAAATGGAGGAACGGGCCCGCATTCATTCCGCAAACCGGACACGTTACCTCAAGGTAGCTAGATCCAAACCATGCACCACCGCCGTCTAGACCCACGTGGTGCACCACTTAGACACTAGACCCACATCACTTACGCCGGCCCCCAAGCTAACCATTCCCCGTGTAGACTCGTATGCCGCACTCCGCAAAATAGCTTAGCACCAGACTTCCACCCTGATTTACACAACATGCACCACTACACGTAAGTGTCCAAAAAATGGACTATCGCATTATCAACATTTTTTTGCCAAAACAAGTAAGTTGTTTTTAAATTGCTTGAAAATAGCAAGGTTTTCTGTTAAATTATAATTTAATTAATTATACATTATAACGTGCATTCTTTGTCCCTCAAAAAGGGGTGCATTCCTTTTTGTAAACCCACAAAATTACTTCCTTTCCCTCGAAAAAACGAATCCTTCTTCACCCTCTCAGGATCATGTTCACGGTGGCCTCGCCCTATAAACTAGGAGTGGTCGATCCAATCTCCCCATGGGGGACAACTTCCACGCACTATCTATCTTGGTTGATTGCAACCATCTCGCAATCACGGTTTTTCATGGGAAAATCACATTCTTTTGTTTTTCCTTCCAAAGATATGTGGCAAAAAAACATGGAACAAAAATTGTAGAAGGCATGGTGGGATACGTGCACATGTTGTCTTTTTGTACTACAAGTGCACTTGTTGGCAAGTTGCATGTGCACGTGTCATGTTTCATTTTTTTATTGAAAATTATGTTGTACACCTTTACATAGACGCTTGAATTATTGTTTTCGTATGTTAATGATTCCTAAATATTGAAATTCAGCATGCACATAACACATGGCTTCCAAGCTTCATCATCGACTGCTTGGATTTGTCTGGTATATGCCCGCTGTCTGGTATTGGGTAGGGGAATGTGGATCCATGCGATGCCATAAGTTTCATCTGGACCCATGTCATGCACCCCCAACCAATCGGGCCGACATCATGTGCCGCTAGGCTTCTCGATCCTAACCATGCGCTAGTGTCCATGATGGGTAGAGATGCTCAGGTGCACAGTTTTGGCTGGCACTAGTGAATGACGTCGTATCTCGGTGTGCAATATGTGTAGTCGCGTGTTGCTTTGACATACCTGAAATGCCGAGGGAAGGGACTCATGTCGGAGGTCCAACGGACCGAGGTGGCGTCAATAATGGATGGATGGTGTGGGTGAACCTGGCAAACGGTGCACGGTTTGAGTGAAGCTGGCTAGGTGTGCATGGCTGGGTGCTAGATGGCTAATGAGTGCGCATGCGTCTTGTGTACATTGTCAAGGTTGATCGGTGAGTGTCTACTTGGCCATGCGTGCATGCATGGTGTGGGTCCAGTTGGCGTGTGGCGCACGGGACGAGCCTTGGTTGCTAGGGTCCACATCTTGCGGCATGGAGTTCTGAAGCAGATGAAGGGGCAGGCCCCGCACACGGTTCATAGGCCAGACTCGTTTCCTCTCAATGGACAATGGCTCCAAGGCTGCCCTTCTCTTTGGTGGCACATGGCCCATATATATGGACCAAAGAGCTTAGCATGTGATTGTTACCCCATTCCCTGCTATGATTTCATGTGGCCGCGGTATAGATCGTGAATTCCCGATGATACTACCCTAGAAATGCGGCAACTGTCCCGAATATGGCACGCGGGACCCAAGAAAGGCCGGGACCTAGCATGCGCGTTTGGATTGTTCTCCGTTGACCCGAGAGAAAGCACCGATGAAAATGGAGGAACGGGCCCGCACTCGGTGCGCAAACCAGATGCGTTACCTCAAGGTAGCTAGATCCAAACCATGCACTCCCGCCGTCTAGACTCACGTGGCGCACCAGTTACTCAGTAGACCCACACCACTTACACTGGCCCCAACACTACAAAAAAAGACACATCCGTGACATTTTGGGCCGAACGAATTTTTTCTGTCATACATATGACACTTTTATGACGATAATTGTGACAAAACCCGGTATCATCATAGATGTGGTGGGCTCCTACTTCTATGACAAAAAATCATGACATAAAATGGGCTTTACGTCCTGGGCGGGCTGGAGACGCAGCTGCATGACATTCTTTGGGCCGTCCATGACGGAAAAAATCATGGTAGAAGCGAGGGCAAGGAAAATTTTGGGAAGTTCCCGGTTACGGTGGGAGGTCGGGGGCCGAGCGATGCGCGTTGCTCTCGTACACGTACGCGCGTGTGTGCGAGGCGTTGGCTATAACTGAACCCGAGCGAGGCGTTGGGCTCTAACTGAAACCGAGCGATTGCACTGCAGGCTACGCGTTACTGAACCCGAGCGATCGATCGATGGCTGTTAACTGAACCAGATCGAGCGATTCCTTCGCTACTGCTGCTAACTGAAGCCGATCGATTGGATGAACAGTGAGCGTTGCGGGGGGTTTGGATGAACGGTGAGCGGTGGCGTTGCCTCTGGATGAATAGGACCCCATGGTGTGGTGGAGGGCTGGATGAACAGTAGACGGTGGAGGGGTGCCTGTGGAGGGGTGGTTGAATAGGACCCCGTGGTGTGGAGGGCTGGATGAACAGTAGACGATGGAGGGGTGGTTGAACAGTAGCCGGTGGAGTAGAGCGCGGTGGAGGCTAGATGAACAGGAGCCCGTGGAGGCTGGAGGAGGTCGACGGTAGCCCATGGATGCTGGAGGAGGTCGACGGTGGAGATGAACAGTATCCCGTGGAGTCCCGTTTTGCGGTACGCCACTCCCCTCCCGATGAACAGGACCCCCGTTTCGACCGTAGGAGGTCCGTTTCGTCCGTTTTGCGGTACGCCACACTCCTCCCGATCAACAGGACCCCCGTTTCGATTGTAGGAGGTCCGTTTCCTCCGTTTTGCGGTACGCCACACCCCTCCCGATCAACAGGACCCCCGTTTCGACCGTAGGAGGTCCGTTTCCTCCGTTCTGCAGTACGCTAGGCCTCGTTTTCATCGCCTGTTCTGTGCAAGCCCTCCCGATGAACGCGACCACGCATTCCGTTCCGACGCAGTGGGTTGGCTCCCACGCGTTCCGTTGCCTCCCGATGAACACGACACATTCCGTTGCCTCCCCATGAACACGACGCATTCCGTTGCCTCCCCATGAACATGACGCATTCCATTGCCTCCCCATGAACACGACGATGATGTTGTTTCTCCGTTTCGACCCATCCATGTACACGAGCCCTGGCCGTACGTATGCGTGAGTAGGCGTTCGAGACCCTGCCCGTATGTACACATACGTGGCCGTATTTTCTTTCTTGCACCCTGTCCGCTATACGTACGTGTACATGCTACGTGCGCGCCTCTACTACGACACATGCACTCCTCTACATCGACCAATATGTACGTACACGTTCGCGACCAGAATGACAACGCTACGTACGCTTCGACCAGGTGGGTCCCGACTGTCAGGCACTTCCTTGCCTGCGAAGATGTAGCTGGTGGGTCCCAGCAGGCAGGAGGGCGAATCGTTTTGTTTTTTTTGCCCGGACGCACTTCCTTGCGTGCGAAGGTGTAGCTGCTGGGTCCCAGCAATCAGGATGGCAAATCGTTTTTTTGCCCGGACGCACTTCCTTGCGTGCGAAGGTGTAGCTGGTGGGTCCCAGTAGTCAGGGGGCGAATCGTTTTTTTTCGGACGCACTTCCTTGCGTGCGAAGATGTAGCTAGTGGGTCCCAGCAGTCAAGGGGGCGAATCGTGTTTTTTTTCGGACGCACTTCCTTGCGTGCGAAGATGTAGCTCGTGGGTCCCAGCAGTCAGGGGGCGAATCATTTTTTCGCGAAATACGGTGGCCCGTCCGGTGGGTCCCCGCTGTCAGGTGGAGGAATAATTATTCTGCGCGTAATAAGGAGCCACTTCCTGGCGGCTACCGTGGACCCAGCTGTCAGCCTCTCCACGTACAGTCCACATTTGATGGAAGTCGTTCCTTGACCATGTTGACCACGCCGCGCCGAGAGCACCAAGGCGATGGACGACGGCGAGGCCTAGGAAGGGGACGACGCGGAGCCAGGGAAGACGAGGCAGTGGATGCACACGCGGAGAGGAGTACGAGGGTTCACTGGTTCGGCTGCGCTGCCGTTGCCACAGAATAACAGGGGGTGTGGGTGAGTGGAGGATTGGCCCTGGCCAGCGGTGGGAGTAGTAGGGGGCGGTGAGGCCTCCGCGGCAGCACAGCCGGCCACGGGAGGCAGGAGCAGGCGGCACGACCGGCGCTGCTTTGGGCGGCTGGAGCAAAAGAAGACCAAAGGTTGAAGAAGCACGACGGCCATTGGATGGACATCGTACGGTCACTGTAGCTAGAATCATTTATATTGACTAAGTTGACAAAGCCCTTGGTACGTCAACTTAGTAGGCCCACAGGTCAGCTTCCAAAACGGTGCGCCCCAGATGTCAGGGGGAGGAATCATTTTTTGGGCGGGTGAACCTAGAATATCCGAGATTGAAGAAGAAGCACGGCATCCGTTGGATGGAGATCCAACAACCACTGCTACTAGAACCGTGTGTTGACTATAACGCGTCAACTTTGCTTTTTTAGGGGATGCATCAACTTAGTAAGGCCAGATGTGTGTGGCAGAGAACTTATAGCCCATTTGAGATTTGTAAGAATGTGTAGCCCATTTTTGAATTCTAATGGAATTTACTACAGCCCATTTACAGTTTGTTAAAAGTACATCCCATTTCAACCAAACATTCAAAACAGAATTCAATAAAATTTCCCACATTTTGATGGGATCCGAAATATTTTTATCCCGAAATTTCTAGTCAGATTAAATACAATTTCAATATAAATTTATCTTATGTAAAAATCCAACGAAACATTGCGCTCGCAACAATTAATGAAATTAAAATTTTCAATATCCAAAAATAATATTTTATAAAGTAATCACGTGTTTGGTTCATTTTTTTAGTTACTGCCCAGTTTTTATAATTACATCCCATTTATTATTTATTAAAGCCCATCTTCTTGTTAAGCCTAATGCATCCCTCCTAGGAAAGATTTACAGCCTAGCGGGGCAGAGAATAACAACTTGACCTTGCCTGGGTATTCCTAAAAAAGTATAGCTGGGCTAGCCATTTTCAACTTGAAAAAAATTAATATCTGGGCTGGATATCTGGCCTGGGCTAGACGGGCCACAGCCGCCCAGTTAATAGCTGTAGCGATGTTTTCGTTGTTGTTCAGAGGAGAAAAATTAATATCTGGGCTAAACATAAAAAAACTCTGCAGTGCTCACACCTCAAAAACACAAATACTGCTCGAGCTGCTTGGTCCCAGCTGTCGGCCGCTTCTTGTGCAATTCTCTCGTTTGTGGAATATTTTTTGTAGTTTGCAAAAACACCCAATTAATGCTCTTGTTTTCCTCAAAAAAATATGTTTATGAATGCATTAATTTCAATGCATGCATGCATTGGTCAGTTTTCTCTTAATACTTGCATGCAATGATTTAATGCACCTTGAAGTGTGAACATGTGATGGGGAACAACCAAATTGAGCCTTATAAAATGGAGAAACTAAAATTTTGAGATAAGCCCTATAAACCGGAAAGGAGGGAGTACTACATAGGTTGACAATGGTGTGGAACCGTGATGTGAGGAAACTAGGAGGAAGCAAAATAAATTATAGTTGGCACTTGTGTACGTGAGGCTATGGACCTGGTGGGTCCCCATTGTCATCCTCTCCAAGTAAAGTCATCTCCTCGCCCGTGCGCGCTTTCCGCCCGAAACAGTCAGCGCCGCCATCCCTGCTTCCCGGTGCAGGCGATTGCTCCGCCTTCAAATGACACAAGTGCCGTTCGTCCGTCCATCTTCCGCCCACATTAATGATACACGGTTGCCGAGGCGGCTACTCCGGTGCCACACGTCCGTCCCTCCGCCCGCCCACCATTGCTATATAAACTGTTGCGCCGGCCATAGCCGCAGTCATCCGCATCCGTTCCCTTTCTCCTGTCCACACCACTACTGCCCACCATGGCTTCCTCGCGCTCCAGCGCTCTTCGGGACGGTCGGACAACGGACCATAAGGAGATGGCAGCCAGTGTTGCCGACCGGCTAGCCGGCAGGCAGCCGGAGGACGATGACGTCCCAATGGAGAACATGGTAGTCGACGATCCGGTGCCAACGCCCTCATCCGCGCCATCCTCGCCGGTGCATTGCACCATGACCATCGGCGAGGCCTGTGCCCAATATATGGACAAGGTGAGGCAGATGCGTGAGAACCTGCAGGCGGAGGAGCAGATCGCCGCGGAGTGGGCGGAGCAGGAGGCGCTGCTCGACTCGTACCGCTCCGCCCGCAAGGGCCGCCTCGAGCGTTGGCGGTACCGCATGCAGGTGGCGGAGGCTGAGGCCGCCTACAAAGAGGCTAGCAAAGAGGGGGATGAAGCGGGCGAGGCGATGTTTGGCGAGACCGCGGACGAGGCAGAGGACAATGCCGGCTTCGACGAGTCCCCACTCCGCTGGCGTCGACGAGGCCCTACTCCGCCGAGGCCCCACGGCACCAACAACGAGGCAGAGGACACCGCCGGCTCCGCCGAGGCCCCGCCCCGCCAACAACGAGGCAGAGGACACCGCCGGATCCGTCGGGGCCCCGCCTCGCCAACAACGAGGCAGAGGACATCGCCGGCTCCGCTGCCAACGAGGCCGCGCCACATAGAAAACGAGGAAGAGTAGAACACGGCAGGTCGCCGCCGCTCGGGTCCAAGTAAGGCCACCGCTGCTACCCTCCGGTTGAAGCCAAGCTAGGCGGGTTGACCATTGACGACCGGTTAGCTTCTTGGCGGCGACGTGGAGTCAGAGAGCTGCGCTGGAGAAGAACGCTGCTTCTACTTAACTGCTGGTGCAGTTGGATGACTGGCACGTGGGCCCAACAGGCCACATGTCAGTTGCGCAACCGCACCTGCAGTTAAGTCACTGAAGCTTCTGTTCAGCTCAGCGGGACACAGGTGGGTAGCTTCGGTTAATTAATTATACCTCCAGCGCACCCCTTTTTAGTTGAAGAATGTATGAAATGTGATGAAATCTGGCATGTTTATATGAAATCCGACCGTGTATGAATGAATTTATTTCGATTAGTTCGAATTCCTGTATCACTGGCATTGGATGAACATGCAAAACAATACGTACTAGCATTATTCCCAGGGTGATCACCTCGTTTGCAGCAGTTTCACATGTACTCCCTCCGGCCCTTTCTAGTCTGCATACAAGTTTTGTCTGCACTCAAAGTATATCTACTTTGACCAATCTTATACAAAAAAGTATGCACTTTCACAATGTGCGAAGTAAAAAGGAACAGAAGGAGTACAAAGAGTTTGAGCAGCTTTTTAGCGTTTCTAAACATTGCAATCAAACACACAGGCCTGGCAATTCATAGAGAACATTCAAAACAATCGATGATTATGCATTTCTGCGACTCACATGTCAGAGGCAATATTTACTTCACAACTAAAGAATAAAGAAAAAATTGATCGACGCTGCTGACAGCAAGGGGCGTCCCATTCGAAAATATCAAACGCATGTCTTGCTAAAATCAATGAGCAAAATTTGACAAGGTTGTCCCATTCCAAAATATCAAATGCCTATGATTGTGGAATGGGCAGGGTTTGCCATCAGTTCGGACATTGACATGACACCTCGTGCTAAATAAACCAGCTGTTCTTTTTGTGCAGTTCCACCAAACTCAACCAAATTTGTGCGTAGCTTGTATGATTTCGCCCTTATATGTTGCAACGCCTTGAACTTATCGGCACCTCCTTTCTTGTGGTGGAAATGAATGATTCGATGTATTCATGAACATTTTGTGCAGTTCCCATTGAAATCAAGCTGAGCACCCCTATTTGCACAAATACAAAAAAGTGATTAGTATAAAGCAAATTGTATTATGAATTGACAGTTTCAACAGGCACATACATGGTCCATGTAGAGCACACTTTTAGAAAAATGGAACTCACCAGAAAGAATCCTAGAACAACATTGTACTCGCACATCACAACAAAAAGATGGAGATTTGTCAGTCCTTCTGAGCTGAAGTTAGTTTGGTCTTGTGGGGAGTAATGTAACCATCCTTCAACTGCTCCTTCTGATGAGAAGATAGACATGGCTTCTTCATCCTGGCATAATCCGAACTAGTCACTTCACGTACTCCATATTCTTCTTCAGAGGAAGATGATCCTGTTGTGCAAAGACAAGAGGACTACTAAATGCTAGCATCCCTGTATGCTCGAAAAAAGGAAAGGAAATATTTAAAACAGCACAGATGAAGCACTTCTCAAGGACAATACCACTTTTTCATGACAGTATCTAAACAGTAGCACAACACCAATAGAGATGACAAAGCTCAATCATATGGATGAAATCAGTGGGCGAGTACCAACCTTTGTCAGGAGGCTTATTGTGTAGAGCATACGGATGAAGCACTTCTCCGGAACGATCTGTTGCTATCTACGGTGGTGGCCATGCTTACTATATACTCCTCGATTAGTTTAATGTTTCCAACATCTTCTTTTGCAGTTCCACTAAAATATATGGTATCTTCAAAGAAGATCCCTGTTTGCACAAGTTGAGATAATTACATATTACATTAAGAGTGGCATCAAATCAGTGGCAAAACAATTGCTCGTTCCAGCCATAGCAATAAATTAAGATGCAAAACTATATCATTACTTGTGTCATCACAGTTCAAGTGCTTCATTACAGAATCGGGAGTTGATTTTTGTTTTTCTTTCGC
The DNA here is from genome assembly GCF_003073215.2 of Triticum urartu. Taxonomy (NCBI): domain Eukaryota; kingdom Viridiplantae; phylum Streptophyta; class Magnoliopsida; order Poales; family Poaceae; genus Triticum; species Triticum urartu. The sequence continues at coordinate 41,597,279 of NC_053027.1, read as the reverse complement.
TTGTTCTTCCCATTCATCACTTGGTTCAATAACAGACAAGCTTCACCTTCAATGTAAGATTTGGCATGTCAATTAGGGAGCACAAGTATAGTACTAAACTTAATTTCTGATGAAAGTGGAAAAATATAGGCCAACAGTTGTGAAATATCCTTATCTTACCTTAATGGGATATTATGGTGCACATACAGATTGGAAGTCTTGTCTCCATTTGTACAGTTCACTAAAATCAAGCAACATTATCGTACAAGTAGCACAACATATGAAAGCACATTGCAAAATCATGTGAAAGAAGGCTAGTACTGACCTCTCATGATGCGGAATTCAAACAACTCACAAGAAGAAGATCTGAACCAAATTCGCCTTAACGGATAGGAAGTAAGATCTCCTCTTGTGCAGTTCCACTAAGATCAAGCAATCAAGCAACGTTGTTGGTGTGACATTTTGGTTGAACTTCACAAAACACTCTTAAAACAAAAGTGTTTTGTGCAGTGCAACAAAAGGTCACAATGGCAATGAGGTGAAGTAGATAACCCTGTTTACACAGAGCTGCAAAGGAAACAATTAGTGGTCAATAACGGTGGATGACACAGAAGCCAACAAAAAGAAGCATCTACCTTATCTAAATGGGAAAGAAAGCAAGAAAGTAGCATTTCTCAAATGGTGGCATTGATTAATATTAACATAGAGATTATATTAACAATAAAATTCGTTAAACATGTAATTTGCTTTTAACTGTGGCATTGCATCAATTTTCTAGCGGCATTATTAGAGGGTGTTTGTTTATAGGGACATTTTGGTGTAGGGACTAAAAAACTCCGTGTCAGTCCCATCTAAACCAAACAGGAGGGACTTTTAGGGACTAAAAGTGGGCATTTGGGACTAAAGAAAGAAGACCCAGAGGGAGTCTTTTTGGGACTTTTTCCAACAGTTGCCCTGCCACACATCGCACCTTGTCTCTATTAGTTCATTACTAGGGGTAACATGGTCTTTTAGCATGTCATTTAATAACCTGTAGTCCATGTTTAGTCCCTGGAACCAAGCAAGTATGGACTAGGTAGTTTTTAACCAAACAGGGCCTTAGATTAACAACAACTAATGAGTTGCACGGGACAGTGGACGCACCAGCACCATGTGCATCTACCGATGTACTGTGGTCATGCACAGCCTATTGCAACAAAGAACAAACAACCAAGGAGCATATTTGTGTTGGTCCCAATTTTGTTATCTTTAGACACCTTTCCCTATGTGAGCGCATCAAATCTAGTCCCGCTCAAACTCTACAGCCTTGTCCCTTCCTTTCCTTTTTGAATTAGTACTTTCGCCCCTTCCTTTCCTCTTTGAACCACATCCTAGATTTATGCGATACAACTTTCCCCACTACTTTCCCCCATTCCTTTCCTCTTTGAACCACGTCCTAGAGTCATGCTATACAACTTTCCCCCTGCATTTCCTCTTTGAGCCACGTCCTAGATTCATGCTATATACAACTATTCCCACTACTTTCCCCCACTCCTTTCCTCTTTGAACCATGTCATAGATTCATGGTATAAATGTAGCTAGAGCAATGCATGTGGAGTAAGTAAATTATACCTTAAGGTTCTTGGGGCATGGTTCGGTGGGTGACGGGACGGCGGCGAAGAAGAAGGGGTTGGAGGCCCTCCCGCGCCGCCACTGGGTGGAAAGTGAACAGCTGCGCCGGTCGTCCCTCGCCGACGGTGACAGCGTTAAGCCTCCTTCTGTTCCCAGCGGATGGATCCTGCCGGCTCTTTGAGCAGCATTGAGGGGAGAGGGAGGCCAACAAAGTCTTGTTTAGATCTGGAGAGGGCGAGAGAGTGTGAAGAGAGAACCAACTCCCTCCGTTCCAAATTACTCATCAAAGAAATGGATGTATCTAGAACTAAAATACATCTAGATAAATCCATACCTGCGACAAGTAATTCGGAACGGAGGGAGAGGGCGAGAGAGTGTGAAGAGATCAACTACAAGCGCTGAGTCTCCAGTGTGTATATATATACTGGAGAGAGAGTGTGAAGCGTGCAAACCCTAGAAAACATTTTGACCAGTCAAAGAATCCTCCTGGCACAAATTATGCTCAAGTGTAGTTATCGAACCCGAGACCTCAAGTTAGAAGGTGCAAAGGGACCAAGGTGCGTGTGTGTGTGTGTGTTTAACAACATGTGTGTGTTAGAGAGAGCGACAGATCATCCTACTCCTATAGAGAGATGTTGTGTAGTGTACGATTTTAGCCGCGAGAGTCGGTGCATCCTCTCGTTTCCGGGCGTGTCCGGTAGGGACATGCGGACAGCTGCCATGCCTGCTCCTAACCAGCCTGGCCCACCCAAAGCCCCTCCATCGCCCGCGCGCGCTTCCTGCCCGAAACGGTTAGCGCCGCTCGAAAGAATCGGTGCCGCATTCATGCCCGGGCAGAGCGGACGTGACCTCTCACTAGCGCAAGAGTGATGGTTACTGCTGGGTCTATGTGATTTGACGACTCATTGGTCTTTATTAGTGAGGTGGTAGGACTGTTGGATGTTCCACGCTTTCGGCGAAAGGAGGTACTACTACTAGATTACAGTTTTCTCCATTCTTACAGCGGAGGCGTGCAAGAGCAGTGAAAACACGCAGGCTCAGTGATTACATGGCCCACCTCACACTATCACCGTGCGACACCTAACTCTTTACATAGTACTCCCTCTGTTCCTAAATATTACTAGATGAGTCCCCGCGCGTTGCCGCGGAACAACAGTATATCTCTCTGCGCAAAATTATCGATTTCATAGAACTAAAAAAAACTCTATAACCGCATGGCAAATGTGGTAGCCAAACTAAATAAACTCCCATCATCATTTAGATCATCCCACGTAAGGAAAAAAGGTCAGCCAACTCCTACTGCATAATGGGATTATATTTTTCTTTTTGACATGTTAATGGGACTTAAAAGCTCACTTACATGCATGCTTGCATGCAGACATGTTGATGTGATTTAAAACCCACTCACATGCATGTGCCATGGTATTTCTACATGCTTGCATGTGGCTTAGTGCAGAGCCTCTCAACGTCTAGATCAGACGGTTATTATGGACTGATTTACTTCATCTAACGGCTACATCAATTTTGATGATGTGGCTCAAGGAGAGGATAGAGAATTCCTAGTAGTGGGGGCTAGCTATTACTACTAGATAAGTCTTTGTCGAGATTCCACTACATACGGAACAAAATGAATGAATCTACACTTAAATGCATCTATATACATCCGCATGTGGTTCATGGTGAAATCTCTACAAACACTTATATTTAGGAACGGGGGAGACGGCATACTAAGCAAGCTTCTCCTCGTTCTACGAGTTGACGGGACACATCAAAAGTACTCCAGTGTATAGAGTCTTGCCTCTAAGGTAGGCCCCACATGGTTTGCCTCTCTTTTTAACATAACACGTCAAGTCGCAATTTGTTTGTTCACCCGTGGTAGACGATCCTCCCTCCACCAAGTGGACAACCAGTACACGTACCAAATTACCATGTGGGCTGCCTTTTTCATACAGAAATGAGCTCCACAGTGTACCCGCGCGGGTGTGGTTGGAAAAGAGACGGGAGTACGTGCGCCGTGCATGTACCTCTTCTCTTCGTGCACGTCCCCCACCTACGTGGGTGTGTGTGAGAGATACAAACCGCGTTCGTTAGTGTTTTTTGTTTTGGGGTGGTGGGTGGGGTGGGGGTTGATTTCGTGAATTATTTGTGGGAATATGTGTCGACGACATCTCAAACAAAATTTTGCATGCAATGTGTGTGAAATGGAGGCCTGTCCATATCATACATAGAGGGTTGGGCAATCCATGAGAAGAGAGGGAGGGGTCATAGCTATCGACAGAGTCGAAGAGAGGATCAAGTGGGTGGGTGCGAGATCGATGAAGAGAGCCATCGAAATTGTGTGTGTGTGTGTGCAAGTCAAAGATATAGGGCGACTGGCCTAACGGAATGTTAGAGGGCACATGTCAAGTTTGTGTGTGGCAGGGAGACATGACTAGAGCGCTCGATGTATCAGTGTGCCTGTGGGGGGAGGGGTAGGCAGAGGCCTAACTATAGAGGTAGAACGACTCGTATATGTGTTGAGAAGGAGAGACCCAACTATGTCTTGAGGGAGATCAGTCGACATCCATACATAACTAAAGGATGGGAAATATGATGGTACAGAGAGAGAGAGAGAGGAGAGAGAGAGAGGGGGGGGGAGAGGGAGGGAGAGGGGTAGAGTGCTGGATGGGTGATGGAGTTGCTTCTCGAAGATGGTGGGAGAGGCCTACTAGACAAACTGAGGGTGGAACTGCAATGTTATCAATAAGAGTGGGGATGTGTTTCTGTGTGTGCCTGTGCGTGATAAATCTGTCGGGACGCATCCATGGATGATGAAGGGGAACCATGTGTTTGGTAAGCAAACCTAACTAGATCGATAGATCAATTGTTGTTTGTCGGAGGAAGGGAGAGACACAACTAATGAGGTAGATCGATTGACGTGTGGGTAAAAACGAGTTATAAGGACCTAGCTAGCTATATGTATAGTGAGAGATCGGTCGGTGTACATCCATTTGTTAGAGGCAAATAAGGCCCAGCGAGACGGATAGACAGAGAGAATGGAGCTAGGAGGTGGTGCTAGAGGCCCACCTACTAGCTAGATACGGGGAGGAGTGTGCGGTTGTGAGATCAATGAAAAGAGGGGCGAGAGTTTACACGTGTGTCTGACCGTATGAGAGACACGAGGCAAGGACACATAACGGAGGAGATTGAAGGTGTGTGTGTATGCTGTAGGTAGGCATCGCTGGAGAGGTTTATCGCTCGGTGTGTGTCGGAAAGGAGTTGGGGAGACTCTGGGAGAACGACCTAAAGAAAAAATGAATGTGCCCGATGTATAGAATGCCGAGGGAGGGGATGGCGAGGAGGGCGTGTGCATGCACGAGAGAAAGTTAGTGGTAGCTACAAATGTTAGAGGATTGTGTGGGTGTAAGAGATTAATAAAGATCATAATTTGATATGAAAGCGGATTCATATATTTGAATAGGAGATCATAGTGTCTTAAACATTGCATGCATGAATATAGCGGTGATACACGTGTTGTGCACATGTTATACTATAATGTGATAATGCATGGTGTTTGCAACTCACAGCTAAATGCCGAACAATCTAAACCATACTATACATCAAACAATCTCACATTTTATTTGAATTTTTGATAATGTGTGGCGTTTGCAGCTTACAACTAAATATCGAACAATCTAAACAATACTATATATCGAACATTCTCACATTTTATTTGAATTTGTGGTAATGTGTGGCGTTTGCAACTCACATCTAAATACTTGTAGGCGTAGGGGGCGGGGCACCATACATAATGTGATAAACACATTATACATATGAGACATGGTTTGGATTATGAAGATCTAGCTAGAGCTAGAAATGTAATGTGACTTGAAATCAAAATAAAGTGGATTCCAAAAAATCTATTTCGAGTTCATATAGTACACATAGTTCATATGTAACTCGAGACTAATCATGTGGTGTGCTGTGAAGATAATACACAAACGATGGTTTAACTTGACGATGGTTTAACTTGACAATAATGATGATTGTATATCTTATTAAAACAGAGAAAAAATTCAAATGCTTTGACTTCACAATAATCATTACTGTAGATCTTATTCTAATAGAGAAACGAATTCAAATTTAGTTCATATTGAAGCGGTAGTATATACGTTTGGAATGCACTAAAATGTTCATTTGAGTAGTAGGTTGCATGCATTATACACGTAGCAAAATATTTTAATTGAACATAACATGAATTCAAAGTTTTGAATGACATTTGTAGTGCGCATTGATTTGGTACAGTACACGTTAGGCTTGTCCGGAAATTTCAACCCGCGCCTCGTTAGCCCGAAATATTTAAGATATATCTTTGTCTCGTTGTGCTCCAACAACTCCCTCCATCTCAACCCACGCCTTGCTATTCCGAAATTACAACGCGCGCGAAAACTCCCACCTCCTGTGAAATCCCGAAACGCGAAATGCCCGTGGCACCCCTGAACCGAAAGAACCGCCTCAAATTGGTGGGGGTACTTTCGTAACTTGCCCCACATTTCGGACAAGCGCGTCTCTAAGCCATGGTTCCCCACTGCCATCCCTTCCGCCCACCCATTCCTACACCGAGGCTGCGAAAACCCGCGACGAAACCCCACACTCTGCTTCGTCTGCCACCCAGCCGGAGCCTCTTCCCCAAGGACATCGTCGACAGCAACACCTCGACGTCCCTCATCCACCGTACCGGATGAGGATCCATCGTCAATCTCATCGTCCCGCCGGTTCAGCCACCCCGTCCTCCACCACCAAGGAGCTGCCCCGACGTTCCCCTCGTCTTTCGCGCCACCTCCATTCCCACACCACCGTCTTCACCTGCACCACCGGAAGAGCATCATCATCACCGTTTCCTCGGATGAAGCTGCGGCCTAATCGGTGCCACCAAAGAGGTTGTACACTAATCGCCGCATTTTCTTCTTGATTCAATCTCACGGTGCTGCCGGCGCTCGGTCCCGAGCCGACACGACGCGGCTCCATCCACAGCGGCGTCGCCGGCCACTTCCTCCACGTCGCCGCTCCCTCGGCGGCAACGTCCACATCAGTAGGAGCTGCTGCTGCTTTAGCTCTTGCTCACTCACACTGCTGCTCTGCTCTTGCTCTCGGTCCCCTGCCTGGTCTGCTCTTGCTATTGCTCTTGCTCGCGCTGCTGCTCTCGCTCTTGCTCTTGCTTGCGATGCCACTCTGATTTAGCTACACTTCAGTCGACTGAATCGACTTTTGGGTTAGTTGATTTTCAGGGGGGGGGGGGGGCTCGGCGGGGGTGAAGGAAGAACCAGCCGCAGCGGGGAGGGGGGCTCGCCGGAGAGGTACCCCACTATCTATCTTAGGGTTCAGGATGGGGGCGGTGGTCACCGGCGGTGGTGGGGCGTTGGCGGGGCGGTGGCGTGGGGATCGCCGGAGAAAAAGCTCGGCACGGGGGGCCCTAGAGGGATGGCCGGGGCTGCGTCGGACCGGCGGTGGGGAGTGTTTTCGAGGCAGGCGGGGCGGCGCACCGCCGGCCGCGGGCGGCGGGGGGCTGCTGTTTGGCCGGTGGTGGTTGGCGGCTCAGGGGGGGTGGAGGTTGAAGATGAACTACATGCCCTTGATTTTGTATCCAACGGCTACAAAATCGACTGACCAGAGATGAAAAAATCAGTCGACCGACGTGTAGCCTCACCTTGCTAGTGTGTCCAGTTTCGACAGCAAAATTCAGTTTCGACAGCAAAATTCAATTTCGATAGTTAAGCTCAGTTTCGACAGTTAAGTTCAGTTTCGACAGTTAAGTTCAGAGATGAGCGGCTGATGTATTTTACATCTAGCACTTTGTGGTTATGTATTTTATGTCATGTATTGGAGATGCTATTAGAATTCCACTCAGGTTAACGTTGTTCGTTGTCTCTCTTGTCCTGCTTCAGCCTCGGCGTCGTATGATACGTCCATTTTGCATCATGCTTTTATATCAATATTTATTACATTATGGGTTGTTATTTCACATTATATCACAATACTTATGGCTAGTCTCTTTTATTTTACAAGGTTTACATAAGGAGGAGAATGCCGACAGCTGGAATTCTGGGCTGGAAAAGGAGCAAATATTAGAGACCTATTCAGCACAACTCCAAAAGTCCCGAAACTCCACGGAACACCTTATAATAAATAATGAAAAATCCTCGCCAAAGATGAAGACCAGCGGGCCCACACCCTTCTCACGAGGGTGGGGGGCGCCCCCCACCTAGGGCGCGCCCCCTGCCTCGTGGGCCCCCTGGTGGCTCTCCGATGACCATCTTCTCCTATGTGAAGTCTTTCGTCGAGAAAAAAATAGGAAGCAACCTTTCGGGACTGATAGATATAGTATTTTTGGTATTTTTGGTATAAAAATGCAAATTAAAAAGTAAAAGCAAAGCAAAGTGATGGAGATTGATATGATGAGAATAGACCCGGGGGCCATAGGTTTCACTAGTGGCCTCTCTCAAGAGGATAAGTATTCTACGGTGGGTGAACAAATTACTATTGAGCAATTGACAGAATTGAGCATAGTTATGAGAATATCTAGGCATGATCATGTATATAGGCATCACGTCCATGACAAGTAGATCGAAATGATTCTACATCTACTACTATTACTCCACTCATCGACCGCTATCCAGCATGCATCTAGAGTATTAAGTTAAAAACAGAGTAACGCCTTAAGCAAGATGACATGATGTAGAGAGATAAATTCATGCAATATGAAATAAACCCCATCTTGTTATCCTCGATGGCAACGATACAATATGTGCCTTGCTGCCCCTTCTGTCACTGGGTAAGGACACCGCAAGATCGAACCCAAAGCTAAGCACTTCTCCCATGGCAAGAACTACCAATCTAGTTGGCCAAACCAAATGGATAATTCGAAGAGACTTGCAAAGATAACCAATCATACATAAAAGAATTCAGAGAAGATTCAAATATTATTCATAGATAGACTTGATCATAAACCCACAATTCATCGGTCTCAACAAACACACCGCAAAAAGAAGATACATCGAATAGATCTCCACAAGAGAGGGGGAGAACTTTGTATTGAGATCCAAAAAGAGAGAAGAAGCCATCTAGCTACTAACTATGGACCCGAAGGTCTGAGGTAAACTACTCACACTTCATCGAAGGGGCTACGATGATGTAGAAGCCCTCCGTGATGACGGCCCTCTTCCAGCGGAGCTCCGGAACAGGCCCCAAGATGGGATCTCGTGGATACAGAAAGTTGCGGCGGTGTAATTAGGTTTTTGGCTCCTGTTCTGATCGTTTGGGGGTACATGTGTATATATAGGAGGAAGAAGTACGCCGGAGGAGCAACGAGGGGCCCACGAGGCAGGGGGCACGCCCTAGGGGGGGGCGCCCCCCACCCTCGTGACCGCCTCTTTTGTTCCTTGGAGCAGGATCCAAGTCTCCTGGATCACGTTCGGTGAGAAAATCACGTTCCCGAAGATTTTATTCCGTTTGGACTCCGTTTGATATTCTGTTTCTCCGAAACACTGAAATAGGCAAAAAACAGCAATTCTGGGTTGGGCCTCCGGTTAATAGGTTAGTCCCAAAAATAATATAAAAGTGGAAAATAATGCCCAATATAGTCCAAAATAGTAGATAATATAGCATGGAGCAATCAAAAATTATAGATACGTTGGAGACGTATCAATCTCTCGTATCCGATTCTTGTGTTCAAGTCCGGGATTGGTGCTAGTAGGTTGGTAGTAATGTTAATTACTCCTTGTAGTTGATGCTAGTTGGTCTAATTGGTGGAAGATCATATGATCAGATCCTTTATGCATATTAATACCCCTCTGAGTATGAACATGTTTATGCTTTGTGAGTAGTTACGTTTGTTCCTGAGGACTAGGGAGAAGTCTTGCTATTAGTAGTCATGTGAATTTGGTATTCGTTCGATATTTTGATGAGATGTATGTTGTCTAGCCTCTAGTGGTGTTATGTGAACGTCGACTACATAACACTTCACCATTATTTGGGCCTAGAGAATGGCATTGGGAAGTAATAAGTAGATGATGGGTTTCTAGAGTGACAGAAGCTTAAACCCTACTTTATGCGTTGCTTCGTAAGGGGCTGATTTGGACCCATATGTTTCATGCTATGGTTAGGTTTACCTTAATACTTTTGTTGTAGTTGCAAATGCTTGCAATAGAGGTTAATCATAAGCGGGATGCTTGTTCAAGTAAGAACAACACCCAAGCATCGGTCCACCCACATATCAAATTATCAAAGTACCGAACACGAATCATATGAACGTGATGAAAACTAGCTTGACGATATTCCCATGTGTCCTCGGGAGCGCTTTTCCTTATATAAGAGTTTGTCCAGGCTTGTCCTTTTCTACAAAAAGGATTGAGCGACCGTGCTGCACTTTATTTACTTTTGTTATTTGTTGCTCGTTACAAATTATCTCATCACAAAACTATCTGTTACCACTTATTTCAGTACTTGCAGAGAATACCCTGCTGAAAACCGTTTATCATTTCCTTCTGCTCCTCGTTGGGTTCGACACTCTTACTTATCGAAAGGACTACGATAGATCCCCTATACTTGTGGGTCATCAAGACTCTTTTCTAGCGCCGTTGCTGGGGAGTGAAGCGCCTTTGGTAGGTGGAATTTGGTAGAATTTATATGGTTTGCTGAAATTTACTGTCACTTGTTACTATGGAAAGTAATCCTCTGAGGGGCTTGTTCGGGGTATCTTCACCCCGACCAGTAGAGCAAAGAGTTGCTCCTCAACCTACTGAACCTATTGAAAATGAAATTCCCTATGAGTATTCTTCGATTATAATAGAAAAACTGCTAGCCAATCCTTTTACAGGAGATGGAACAAAGCATCTTGATGAACACCTAATATATGTGGATGAACTTTGTGGATTATTTAAGCTTGTAGGTATTCCCGATGATGTTGCTAAGAAGAGGGTCTTCCCTTTATCTTTGAAGGGAGACGCATTGACATGGTATAGGCTACGTGATGATATGGGATCATGGAACTATAGAAGATTGACATTGGAATTTCATCAAAAGTATTACCCTATGCATCTTGTTCCTCGTGATCGCAATTATATATATATAATTTTTGGCCTCGCGAAGGAGAAAGCATCGCCCAAGCTTGGGGGAGGCTTAAATCAATGTTATATTCATGCCCCAATCATGAGCTTCCAAGAGAAACAATTCATAAAAAAAATTATGCTCGACTTTTTGAAAATAATCGCACCATGCTTGATACTTCTTGTGCTGGCTCTTTTATGATGAAGACTATTGGATTTAGATGGGATTTATTGGACAGAATTAAACGCAACTCTGAAGAATGGGACCTCGACAATGGTAAGGAGTTAGGTATGACACCTAAGTTTGATTGTGTTAAATCTTTTATGGATACTGATATTTTCCGTAAGTTTAGCAGTAAATACGGACTTGATTCTGAGATAGTAGCTTCTTTCTGTGAATCATTTGCTACTTATGTTGATCTCCCTAAGGAGAAGTGGTTTAAATATCATCCTGCCATAGAAGTAAAAGTAGCTGCGCCTATTAAAGTTGAAGAAAAGACTGTCACTTATAATGATCCTATTGTTCCTACTTGTTATGTTGAGAAACCACCTTTCCCTGTTTGGATAAAGGATCATGCTAAAGCTTCAACTATGGTTTGTAAAAGCAATATTAAAACATATACACCTCCTGAGCAAGTTAAAGTTGAACCTAATATTGCTATTGTTAAAGACCTCTTGTCTGATAATATTGATGGGCATGTTATTCAGTTCTGCGGTGAAACTGCTAGAATTGCTAAACCTTGTGCTACAGATAAACATTGACCTGTGGTAGGCATGCCTGTTATTTCTGTTAAAATAGGAGATCATTGTTATCATGGCTTATGTCATACGGGTGCTAGTGCTAGTGTTATACCTTATGACTTGTATAAAGAAATCAAGCATGAAATTGTACCTGCTGAGTTAGAAGATATTGATGTCACAATTAAACTTGCTAATAGAGATACTATTTTAGCAATGGGAATTGTTAGAGATGTTGAAGTCTTGTGCGGGAAAACTAAATATCCTGCTGATTTTCTTGTTCTCAGTTCTCCACAAGATAGCTTTTGTCCCATTATATTTGGTAGACCCTTCTTGAATACAGTTAATGCTAGGATAGACTGCGAAAAGAATGTTGTTACCATTGGCTTGGATGATATGACTCATGAGTTTAATTTCGCTAAATTTAGTAAACAACACCGTGAAGAAGAATTGCCTAGTAAGGATGAAATTATTGGTCTTGCTTCTATTGCCGTACCTCCTAATGATCCTTTAGAACAATATTTGCTAGACCATGAGAATGATATGTTTATGAATGAAAGAAGGGAAATAGATGAAGTATTCTTTAAACAAGAACCTATGCTAAAACACAATTTTCCTGTTGAAATCCTAGGGGATCCTCCTCCACCTAAGGGTGATCCCGTGTTTGAGCTTAAACCGTTGCCTGATAATCTTAAATATGCTTATCATGATGAAAAGTAGATATATCCTGTTATTATTAGTGCTAACCTTTCAGAGCATGAAGAAGAAAGATTATTGAAAACTTTGAAGAACAACTATGCTGCTATTGGATATACTCTTGATGATCTTAAGGGCATTAGTCCCACTCTATGTCAACATTAAATAAATTTGGAAGCAGATGCCAAACCAGTTCGTGATCCTCAACAACCTCTGAATCCTAAAATGAAAGAAGTGGTAAGAAAAGAAATACTAAAGCTTCTGGAGGCAGGTATAATTTATCCCGTTGCTGATAGTCGGTGGGTAAGTCCTGTTCATTGTGTCCCTAAGAAGGGAGGTATTACCGTTGTTCCTAATGATAAAGATGAATTGATTCCACAAATAATTATTACAGGTTATAGCATGGTAATTGATTTCCGCAAATTAAATAAGGCTACTAAGAAAGATCATTACCCCTTACCTTTTATCGATCAAATGCTAGAAAGATTGTGCAAACATACACATTACTGCTTTCTAGATGGTTATTCTGGTTTCTCTTAAATACCTGTGTCGGCTAAAGATCAATCAAAGACTACTTTTACATGCCCTTTTGGTACTTTTGCTTATAGACATATGCCTTTTGGTTAATGTAATGCACCTGCTACCTTTCAAAGATGCATGATGGGTATATTCTCTGACTTCTGTGAAAAGATTTGTGAGGTTTTCATGGACGACTTTTCCATCTATGGATCTTCTTTTGATGATTGCTTGAGCAATCTTGATCGAGTTTTGCGGAGATGTGAAGAAACTAATCTTGTCTTGAATTGGGAAAGGTGCCACTTTATGGTTAATGAAGGTATTGTCTTGGGGCATAAAGTTTCTGAAAGAGGTATTGAAGTTGATAAAGCCAAGGTTGATGCTATTGAAAAGATGCCATGTCCCAAGGACATCAAAGGTATAAGAAGTTTCCTTGGTCACGCCGGATTTTATAGGAGGTTCATCAAGGACTTCTCGAAAATTTCTCGGCCTCTGACTAATTTATTACAAAAAGATATACCATTTGTCTTTGATGATGATTGTGTAGAAGCATTTGAAATACTTAAGAAAGCATTAGTCTTTGCACCTATTGTTCAGCCACCTGATTGGAATTTACCCTTTGAAATTATGTGTGATGCTAGCGATTATGTTGTAGGTGCTATTCTAGGGCAAAGAGTTGATAAGAAATTAAATGTTATCCATTATGCTAGTAAGACTCTAGACAATGCTCAAAGAAATTATGCTACTACTGAAAAAGAATTTTAGCAGTTGTATTTGCTTGTGATAAGTTCATACCTTATATTGTTAATTCTAAAGTAACTATCCACACTGATCATGCTGCTATTAAATATCTGATGGAGAAGAAAGATGCTAAACCTAGACTTATTAGATGGGTTCTCTTGCTACAAGAATTTGATTTGCATATTGTTGATAGAAAAGGAGCTGAGAACCCCATTGCAGACAACTTATCTAGGTTAGAGAATGTTCTTGATGACCCACTACCTATTGATGATAGCTTTCCTGATGAACAATTAGATGTCATAAGTACTTCTCGTAGTACCCCTTGGTATGCTGATTATGCTAATTACATAGTTGCTAAATTTATACCATCTAGCTTCACATACCAACAAAAGAAAAAAAATTCTTCTATGATTTGAGACATTACTTTTGGGATGACCGACATATTTATATATAAGGAGTAGATGGTGTTATTAGACATTGTGTACTTGAGCATGAACAGGAACAGATCCTACACAAGTGCCACTCCAAAACTTATGGAGGACACCACGCAGGAGATAGAACTGCACATAATGTATTGCAATCCGGTTTTTATTGGCCTACTCTCCTCAAGGATGCCCGTAAGTTTGTACTTTCTTATGATGAATGTCAAAGAATTGGTAATATTAGTAGACGTCAAGAAATGCTTATTAATTATTCACTTGTTATTGAACCGTTTAATGTTTGGGGCTTTGATTATATGGGACCTTTTGCTGCCTCTAATGGATATACACATATTTTAGTTGCTGTTGATTACATTACTAAGTGGGTAGAAGCTATTCCAACTAGTAGTGCTGATCATAATACTTCTATTAAAATGCTTAAAGAAGTTATTTTTCCGAGGTCTGGAGTCCCTAGATATTTAATGACTGATGGTGGTTCACATTTTATTCATGGTGCTTTCCGTAAAATGATTGCTAAATATCATGTCAATCATAGAATTGCATCTCTGTATCACCCACAGTCTAGTGGTCAAGTAGAATTGTGTAATAGAGAACTCAAATTTATTTTGCAAAAGACTGTCAATAGGTCTATAAAGAATTGGTCCAAGAAACTTGATGATGCATTATGGGCCTATAGAACTACATATAAAAATCCTATGGGTATGTCTCCATATAAAATGGTATATGGAAAAGCATGTCACTTACCTCTTGAACTAGAACATAAGGCATATTGGGCTATTAAAGAGCTCAACTATGATTTCAAACTTGCCGGTGAAAAGAGGTTATTTGATATTAGCTCACTTGATGAATGGAGAACCCAAGCTTATGAAAATGCCAAGTTGTTTAAAGAAAAGGTTAAAAGATGGCATAAAAAAGGATACAAAAGCGTGAGTTTGATGTAGGTGATTATGTATTGCTATACAACTCTCGTTTAAGATTTTTTGTTGGGAAACTTCTCTCTAAATGGGAAGGCCCCTATGTTATCGAGGAGGTCTATCGTTCCGGTGCCATAAAAATTAACAACTTCGAAGGCACAAATCCGAAGGTGGTAAACGGTCAAAGAATCAAACATTATATCTCAGGTAATCCCATAAATGTTGAAACCAATATTATTGAAACCGTAACCCCAGAGGAATACATAAGGGACACTTTCCAGAACGTTTCAGACTTCGAAAAGGAATAGGTATGTGGTACGGTAAGTAAACTGACTCCAAATCAATTTTTAAGGCAATATTTCTCTGTTTTGGAATATTTAGAAAAATAGAAAATTAAGTAGCAGTCCAGGAAGGACACGAGGGCCTCACGAGGGTGGAGGGTACGCCCTACCCCCTGGGCGCGCCCCCTACCTCGTGAGCTCCTCGTGTGCCTTCCGGACTCTGTTTTCTTGCATGATACGTATTTTGGTTAGTAAAAATTCATTATATAATCTCCCGGGGGTTTTTACTCCCGTATCATGCAAAAATCCTCTGATTTTGTTTTGAGCTATTGCTGCTACAGATTAGAGTAAGATGTCTTCTCAAGAGTCAGTCGGGGAGAGCCGAGTATCTAACCCGGCATTGGAACCAAGGGCAAACAGCGACCCTGACCACTTTGGGCCAACAACGGAGGAAGAGATGGAGGCTGACCTAATGAGGGTAGATGCCGTGGAGGATCAAGAAGTCACCTCTCGCTTCCAAGCTGGATTCACAATGGGAGAACTGCAGAGCTCAGCTATTCCAAACTCGGTTATCCCTTCCAATGCTAGATTTCTTTCTTATGAGAATATGAAAAAGAGTGTCACTGGTTCTCCCGCAGCTATGCAGCACCCTTGGGTGCAGGGAGCTTTGGCTGTTACATGAAAACTCCGAAAGGAAATAATGGATCTCAAACAGCAAGTCAACAAGCTTGAGGAGGAGAATCGTATTTTGAAGGGCATCATCGCCAAAAACATCACACCACCATCCCCGAAGAGAGAGACATAATCACATGGGTATGGGCACTCCACTTGGCAACTGCCAAGCTTGGGGGAGTGCCCCGGTATCGTATCACCATCACTTTTGTCTTTACCGTTTTTCTTAGTTCGATCTTAGTAGTAGTATTTTGATCTAGTAGAATAAAGTTTATGGCATGATCTAGTTGCGAGTTTTGCTTTATTATCCTTCTATGTAATCGAGTCCGTGAGCTATATAATAAAGATTAGTGTTGATTCAAGGGCTTGATTGTTTTGCCATGATCCTAAGTGAATAAAAGAAAAGAGAAAGAAATAAAAAGAAACAAAGAGATCATATGGATCTCATGGAGAGTAATGAGCTCACATAGAAAAAGTATGATGAATAAAAGTTGTTGAGAGTTGATAAGCATAGTTTTGGTCATCGTTGCAATTAATAGGAAGTAATAAAGAAAGAGAGGTCTTCACATATAGATATACTATCTTGGACATCTTTTATGATTGTGAGCACTCATTAAAATATGACATGGTAAAGAGTTGACATTGGACAAGGAAGACAACGTAATGGGTTATGTTTTCTTACATCTGAGATAAATTATATTGTCTTGGATCTTCCAACATGTTGAGATTGCCTTTCCCCCTCATGCTAGCCAAATTCATTGCACCAAGTAGAGATACTACTTGTGCTTCCAAATACCCTTAAAATAGTTTTGCCATGAGAGTCCACCATATCTACCTATGGATTGAATAAGATCCTTCAAGTAAGTTGTCATCGGTGCAAAGCAATAAAAATTGCTCTCTAAATATGTATGATTGATTGGTATGGGAGAAATAAGCTTTATACGATCTTGTGATGTGGAAGTAATAAAAGCGACGGACTGCATAATAAAGGTTCATATCACAAGGGGCAATATAAAGTAACGTTCTTTCGCATTAAGATTTTGTGCATCCAACCATAAAAGCGCATGGCAACCTCTGCTTCCCTCTGCGAAGGGCCTATCTTTTATTATCATCTTCTACCTTATGCAAGAGTCATGGTGATTTTCACCCTTCCTTTTTACACTTTATCCTTTGGCAAGCACAGTGTGTTGGAAAGATCCTGGTATATACGGCTAATTGGATGTGAGTTTTCATGAACTATTACTATTGACATTACCATTGAGGTAAAACGTTGGGAGGCAATACTATAAGCCCCTATCTTTCTCTGTGTCCGATTCAAACTCCACACCCATAAGTATTGCGTGAGTGTCAGCAATTGTGAAAGATTATATGATAGTTGAGTATGTGGACTTGCTGAAAAGCTCTTATATATTGACTCTTTCCTATGTTATGATGAATTGCAATTGCTTCAATGACCAAGATTGTAGTTTGTTAGTTTTCAATGAAGTTTACGATTCATACTTTATATTGTGATTGAATTATTACTCTAGCATTAGAGATCATATGACAAAAAATTATATAAGTTGCTGTTATAAGAATGATCATGATGCCCTCGTGTCCGTATTTTATGTTTATCGACACATTCATCTCTAAACATGTGGACATATTTTTCGATTTCGGCTTTTCGCTTGAGGACAAGCGAGGTTTAAGCTTGGGGGAGTTGATACGTCCATTTTGCATCATGCTTTTATATCAATATTTATTGCATTATGGGCTGTTATTTCACATTATATCACAATACTTATGGCTATTCTCTCTTATTTTACAAGGTTTACATAAGGAGGGAGAATGCCGGCAGCTGGAATTCTGGGCTGGAAAAGGAGCAAATATTAGAGACCTATTCTGCACAACTCCAAAAGTCCCGAAACTCCACGGAACACCTTATAATAAATAATAAAAAATCCTCACCAAAGATGAAGACCAGGGGCCCCACACCCTTCTCACGAGGGTGGGGGGCGCCCCCCCTAGGGCGCGCCCCCTGCCTCGTGGGCCCCCTGGTGGCTCTCCGATGACCATCTTCTCATATATGAAGTCTTTCATCGAGAAACAAATAGGAAGCAACCTTTCGGGACGAAACTATGCTGCCACGAGGAGGAACCTTGGCGGATCCAATCTAGAGCTCCGGCAGAGCTGTTCTGCTGGGGAAACTTCCCTCCCGGAGGGGGAAATCATCGCCATCATCATCACCAACGCTCCTCTCACCGGGAGAGGGCAATCTCCATCAACATCTTCATTAGCACCATCTCATCTCAAAACCCTAGTTCATCTCTTGTATCCGATTCTTGTCTTCAAGTCCGGGATTGGTGCTAGTAGGTTGCTGCGAGTTGGTTTAATTGGTGGAAGATCATATGTTCAGATCCTTTATGCATATTAATACCCCTCTGATTATGAACATGTTTATGCTTTGTGAGTAGTTACATTTGTTCCTGAGGACTAGGGAGAAGTCTTGCTATTAGTAGTCATGTGAATTTGGTATTCGTTCGATATTTTGATGAGATGTATGTTGTCTAGCCTCTAGTGGTGTTATGTGAACGTCGACTACATAGCACTTCACCATTATTTGGGCCTAGAGGAAGGCATTGGGAAGTAATAAGTAGATGATGGGTTTCTAGAGTGACAGAAGCTTAAACCCTAC
This sequence comes from Triticum urartu, assembly GCF_003073215.2. NCBI lineage: Eukaryota > Viridiplantae > Streptophyta > Magnoliopsida > Poales > Poaceae > Triticum > Triticum urartu. The sequence continues at coordinate 41,578,934 of NC_053027.1, read as the reverse complement.
TTTATGCGTTGCTTCGTAAGGGGCTGATTTGGATCCATATGTTTCATGCTATGGTTAGGTTTACCTTAATACTTTTGTTGTAGTTGCAGATGCTTGCAATAGAGGTTAATCATAAGTGGGATGCTTGTTCAAGTAAGAACAGCACCCAAGCACCGGTCCACCCACATATCAAATTATCAAAGTACCGAACGCTAATCATATGAACGTGATGAAAACTAGCTTGACAATATTCCCATGTGTCCTCGGGAGCGCTTTTCCTTATATAAGAGTTTGTCCAGGCTTGTCCTTTGCTACAAAAAGGATTGGGCCACCTTGCTGCACTTTATTTACTTTTGTTATTTGTTGCTCGTTACAAATTATCTCATCACAAAACTATCTGTTACCACTTATTTCAGTACTTCCAAAGAATACCTTGCTGAAAACCGTTTATCATTTCCTTTTGCGCCTCGTTGGGTTTGACACTCTTACTTATCGAAATGACTACGATAGATCCCCTATACTTGTGGGTCATCATCATACAACTCACCGGAGCTGCTCCAATGACGAAACCCTCCATCATAGCGGAGCAGTACCTCGGGCTCCATCTCCAGACGCCTAAGATCTTCTTCCCCTCCTCTGACAGCAAAGTCAGCCGGAGCATCCTCACCGGCCAACCCAATCACGCTGAGATCGACATGGCTTCGCCAAAGAGGTTGTAAACTTGTTGCATCTCTTTTTTACTCTACATGTTATATATATTGTCCACTGAGCACACGGATTTGTTCCTTTAGTATCTCCTTGAAAGAAAAAACGTAGGAATTTTAATTTTCACTTGACCTCCTTTTCAAATTCATGAAGCACAAGACTAAGATATAGTAGCATAATAGCATTATAACCGTACATTTTCTTGTGGTTTGACTTAATCTCACCATGCTTCTTTGCATCCTGTGATCTTCCAATTGTTGTGAATCAAACACCCAGATTGGCAGAAATCCCGTGTTTTTAAATTCTCTATTTTGCATGTCCATTCCTATCCTATTCCTGTCTATTTCCTGTCCGTGCATTGTTGGAATCCTCCAATTCAAAGGAGCCCTTATAGAATTACTTCTCTTACAGATAGTTGTCAAAGAAAACATTGCGTGGTTTGTCCCGCTCCTGCTGCGCCGTCGTCCACCCCAGCTCAGCTCCTCCAACGACAGAAGGGTCTAGCACAGCAGGGATCCGTCCTCCTGACTGTCTTTCGCCGCCTCAGATCTTCTTCCCCGCCGCTGGCAACCATGAAAACTGCATTACCATCATCAACCGAGAAGATGACCTCGAGGACTACACGGGTCCGCAAGAGAGGTCGCACTCTTTCGCGTCTGCTTACGTTATGCATCGCTTAATATTACATGCTACTTTATCATCCTGTTCACCGATTAGACTCTGAGTCAGCTCCAAACTAATGGTCAAACTTGATTTTTTAAATGGTTCTGGGGTACATATCAGGGCCGCTATCAATAGTATCTATCTACTATCTAGTTAATCTCCGGTGTCTACTATGAGTTTCATGTTGGGTGGGAAACAAACAATAAAGAAGCCATTATCTGTATTTTTTAACTGAAGCCATTATCTGCCTGCTATTATTGGTTTTGGGTCTATCCACAGGTTGCTACAATCACTCTGGATTTCTGCATGCATTCCTTACATAATCTCACTATGTTTTATTCCTATGCATGACAGTTATTGTAAACAATGGAACTGAACATGTAGAGAAAAAGAGACGAGCCTTGCGTGGCAATAAAATTTCATGCAGACGTCGCTCCATGGTAGGCGCAACGGCAGCCCCCCTCCATGCATTTGGGATTGTAATCGAGAGGAAGATATCTGTTCTGAGGAGGATTCAGAAGGAGAAGACAACTCCTATTTACCACCTGAGGTCTTCGCTCTAACTTGGCATGCTGATGTTGGTTACATCATGCATATGGTGTCTTGCATTGCTTACTTTATACATCAAATTTGTCATCTTCTTAGTTTAGACATCCTTTGTGCGAATGCCATCTGTTTAGTTTATTCATCGTTTATGTGAATTATGCAACGCCTTCTTGTTTAGCCAGGCATCATATATGTGAATTTTGCAATGCCATCCTGCTTAGCACGTCATCTTATATGTAAATTATAACAGGCCATCCTTTTTTCGTTACATATTACATTTGTCAACAATGTTAGTACATTCAACTACTCTTCGTGTGCATCAGCCATTTGACACGGTGATGGCAAATTATGGAGTGAAAACAAGGTCTTCAGAGCAGAGTATGCTATCTGACGAAGCGCATATCTTGCTGGTTACGGATAGCTCTTCAGAGGAGGATTCATAGACAGATGACCAGTCCTATTCCCCCCCCGAGGTGTGTGCTCTAACTTGGCAGGGTTATGTTGCTCATATCGTGTGTATGGTGTCTCCCATTGCTATGTCATTCGATTAGTTTAGACATGCTTTGTGTGAATGCCACCTGTTCAGTGTCTAATTACCATATATGTGAATTATGCATTGCCATCTTGTTGCAAGACATTATATATGTGAATTATACAATGCTATCTTGTTGCAAAGGCATTATATATGTGAATTATGCAATGCCATGTTGTTTAGCCAATCATCATGTATGTGAATTATATCATGCTATCATTTTTTTGTATTACGTGTTCCATTTGTCGACAACGTTTGTATATTCAACTAATCTTCCTGTGCATCAGCCATTTGAAGCGGTGATGGAAGTATCTGGAGTGAAAACAAGGTATTTAGAGCAGACAATGCTACCTGCTGAAGCAGACATCTTGCTGGTTACAGAGAGCTCCTCAGAGGAGGATTCAGAGACTGATGACCAGTCCTATTTCCCCCCCGAGTTCTATGCTCAAACTTGGCAGGGTTATATTACCCATTTCATGCATGTTGTCTTGCATTGCTTAGTTTTTACATCATATATGGATTGCCATCAGCTTACTTACTTACTATATAAATCATATATTTGAATTATATCATGCCATCATGTTTACATAGTACATACACATCATCTATCTGAATTATGGCATGGCAACCCATTTAATAAAGACATCATATAGTTATATCACCTCATCCTGTTTAGTGTTTACAATCATCATATTTTGAATTATGGCATTCTATCCGTGAATGTATGTGAATTATGGCATGCCAACCTATTTAATAAACACATTATATAGTTATGTCATGTCATCTTGTTTACATAGTCTCATATTTTGAACTATGTGTTTCCATCTTTTTTAGGTAGCCATCATAATGTGAAATTGTGTCATGCTATCCTGTTTAGTTAGCCATCATATATGTGAAATTGTGTCATGCTATCCTGTTTGGTTAGACAACATAAATATGAATTATTTCATGCCCTCTTTTATTCCCCACTATCCATTGCACCTGTCAATCATACAATATCTAGACTTTTAATTACTTTTCTTGTTTATCAGCCATTTGAATTGGAGAGCGTGATGACAGTATCTAAGGGAGTAACAACACGGTCTTCAGAAAAGATAGTGCTACGAGTTGATGCAGGTAGAACCACGGTTGTACTTGCCCAAGGACCAGATCCACTACACATAACCCAGATTCTCGCAGATTGTACCCCTACCCAGTTGGACAGAGAACCAGCTACACCCCTTCTAACCCCAACCCCGGCAGATAGTAACCCAGTTCCAGTTGACACAGCACCGTCTCCACCACAGAGCACCCAAACACGAGCAGTTAGTAAGGAAACTGCAGTGCCCAAAGCACGAGGACCACCACTCCGAATCCCAACTCAATGCTTAAAGGAGAAGAAGATTTGTTCTCACGTCAGGTTCTGTAGCTATGGTTGATACTCCTTTGCTCTTGCATTACTGTATTTACTCATACCAACTATTTTCAAATTTGAAGGATGGAATTGAAACTCCAATGGCGCAACATGTATGTTTTAAACCTGTTTCTTTAACTATTTTGCTGTTGTAACCTGCTATATGTTGATTTCAGTTTCAATTGAATAAACAGTTATGTTCTCATGTCATGCACATTACAAGTGTTGTTATTGCTCTATAGTTACCCACACTTATATTCTGTCTATTCTGCTTTGTCCTGAACAAATATTATTTGAACTGTGTCTCTATCTTGATTTGGCAACAAAAATTAGAATGATATAGACCATAAAGTGACCATGGTACATAGATATATGTTTGTTTCATGCCGTTATCCTGTCCACTTTACTACTGAACTCATTTACCAAAATGAGTTTCATATACAACATGGTAAACATGTGATGTGTCTGCTTGTTTCTCTTTTAGAATGTGGACAAAATATTGGAGAACAGTACCACGTTATCCAATGGTAAATGAAGTAATGCAGATAAGGTTCAAGATAGTGAGACATCCCTGTTGGTCTCCAAGAAAGCTGATAAAAACTATCTTGACGACAGTGAGGGAATCCAAAAGTCCTGTCTTGATGTAGTGTTCGAGTTACTGGCCACTACTGCTGGCACAAGCTCTTCGAACTCGCTGCCTGAATCAGTTCGTCTTCTTGAGTCTCAACTTCAAGTTGAAAGACATCGATCAGATGTGCTGCGACAGGAAGCTGAAGGACTGAGGAAGTCCCTGCAGAATTCAAATGCATATTTTCTGGTGCAACAACAAGCGCTGGAGGATTTAAGCGCCAAACAAGAGAAAGTTAATAAGCTTGCTAAGCATCTTGCCAGCATTATGGGTACCTAGGATATTGTTTCTTGAGATCTTCTCAAGTGGTTTCGGTTCTGGATTTGTTTTGCTGCGGCGTTTATTTCTGATGGTCGCCAACTTTGACAACCAGTGTATATGATATGCTGATTTGTTCCCTATATTTCCACTGGTGGCGAACTTTGATGCCCAGTGGATGTAATATGTGTAATAGCCGTGATAGCCTAGCGTTAGTTGCTTGCTTATTTATTTCCTTGTTGTCTTGTTTATTTGTTCGCTTGTAGTCATTGCAGTTCTTTTTCCGCGGTTAGCTAGTGGCTGCAATAACCTATTTTTTATAACTAGGCCACAATAACCATGGGCTAATATTTACTGTAGTGACACTAGGCCTCCTACTGGCCGTAGAAATAGTGGGCCTTCTATGGGCCGTAGAAACAATGGGCCTTCTACGAGTCATAGAAACAATGGGCCTTCTGCGGGTCGTATCATCAATGGGCCTTATACGGGCCGTATGATCGATTGGCCAAACATGGTCCAAACAGACCGCATTATGGCCGTAAATGGGATAGAGTTGGAGTCGTCCATTCATGGGCCGACCATAACGGGCCATCGTTAATAGGTCGTATTTGATGACGCTATGAAAACGGCCCAACGTATTAACAGACCACAAACAGGCCGACTGTAACCACGGGCTGAATTTGGCCCAGAAGCAGAAAATGACAGTAACGGGTCGTAAGTAAATGAATGCTGGAAATGAGCCCAAGAATAAATGGGCTCTAAGAAGGCCGAAAGATAACATGGGCTGGAAACGGTCCAACAGAATAACAGACTGTTAATGGGTATAAAGTGATACACTGTTCATTACGGGCCAATTTCACCACGGGCCGTTAATGGGTGTAAAGTGATACACTGTTCATTACGGGCCAGTTTCACCACGGGCCGTTCATAGGCCAAGAGTTACATAGGGCCTCATATGGACTGAAAGACGTCATTGGCCATACATGGGCCAGAAGTGAAAATGGGCTGGAATCATATTGGGTGGCCCAAATGACGCTACTGGGCCTAATTCGGATAGGGCGTAACGGGCCTTGGGGTTAGCGGGCTGTAAATGGGCAATATGCGAACAGGCCGTTAACAGGCTTTACATGGGCCGGACCGCCACCTTTTGACCAAGTCAAACGGGCCGGCCTTTTCCCAGGAATGGGCCTGTGTTGGGCCATGCCACGTGTCGACGTATCATAGGCGCCTTCTGTCCAATGAGTGGATGACATCTGTCCCAACGATGAGCCGACACGTGTTTCCTCCAGCCAATGATGATTTTACACGTGGAAAATCCCCATTGATCGGGGCTGTTAACAAGTTATCGGATCCAAAACCTGACCCGATAGCTTAACGACATTCCGTTCGGTGGATGCCACGTGTCGGTCACCCTTGACGAAAGCACTTCTGTGACGCGGGATTTATCGTCATGGAAGTGGACACTTCCATTATGATAATTTTGGTAATGTCATGAAACACTTCTACGACAGCACAAGTATGACTATCTTGATTATGTCATAAAATCGTCATGGATGTACATGCATGACAGAAAATGCGAACTACTGTGACAAACACGTATCATCATGGAAGTGTATTTTTTGTAGTGCAAGCCAAGCATTCCCCCCGGGTAGACTCATATGTCGCACACCAGAAAATAGAATTAGCACAGGACTTTCACCCTGATTCACCAGGTTACTACCTTGTGCACCCCTAGCCAGCATGATACACTGCATGCACCTAGAGCCACCTGGGCCCACAACATGCACCACTACACGTACGTGTCCACAAAACGAACTAACCCATAATCAACTTTTTTTGCCAAAACAATTTAGTTATTTTTATAATGGCTTGAAAATAGCAAGGTTTCTGTTAAATAATAATTTCCTTAATTACAATAAGGTCCATTTTGTAACCACACAAAATTCCTACATTCCCTCAAAAAAAAGAATTCTTCTCTCATGAGGGCCAAGTTGCACGTAGTAGATATTTTTTGGTTGGTTGCAAATTTCTCTCCAAAACGGTTTATTAAGATAAAATCACCCTATATATTTTTTACTTCCAAAGACATGTGACGACAAAAGCATGGAACAAAATCGTAGGAGGCACGGTTGGATACGTGCACATGCTGTCTTTTTCTACTACAACTGGACCTGTTGGCAAATTGCATGTGCACGTGTCATGTTTCAATTTATCTTGAAAATTATGTTGTACACATTTGGATAGGCGATCGAATTGTTGTTTTCATATGTTAACAATCGCTAAATATTGACCAAGTGACACATGTGGTAAGCAATCCAAACAATTTAAAAAAATCCCTAGATATTGAATTTAAGCATGCTCCTAGGAATTATCAGTCATAGAACCAACATCTCTTTCGTAGAGATTAGGGTACTTCCACATTAAATCTAATACAATAAATTCAAAGGATCAACTTAATACATTAAAAGCACATAGGGATGTAGCCCAGGAATCCAACAAGTAGAGAGAAAAGGAGGAACAAAAGCTGGAAGAAGAAGGATCAGCCAGCAGCAGCGCCATGAGCCTCCTAGCCTCACAACTCCAGGTCTCCAGCCTTGTGAACTCCAGTTTTTTTCCTGCGAAACACGAGTGGCAAAGTTGCTCTTATAGGTTGGGACTTAGTGAAAATTACAGTTATGTTCAAACAGTTATAATGACAAATAGTGTTGACATGATGGTTACAACAAGCAAACAAAACCAAGATCACAAGTGCAACTTACTTTTAACATCAAACAATTATATTACATGGCCACTTTAGAGCAAGATTTTACGATGCAACATAAACTTGTCATAGCAACAAAAGGCATGGCATGAAAGTATTGACAACATAATGCAAATAAATTTTAGGAAGCATGGCCATAAAAGTTATATTTTTAGTGGAAACCTTCAAGCAAAGTTGCATAGTTTTATAACAAAAGGGCTGTTGTTATTGGTAGAGGCACACTGAGGTTGGCTAGCCATCGAGGATGACCAGTGGGCCAGGGGCCACATGACTGGGAGCATTTGTGTGTGCGTGACTGCCGTGGGACCCGGATGTTAGTGCCTTACTTTGAAAACAAAAGGGGGGGGGGTTTATAGTTTAGTGGGAACCATCAAGCAAATTTGCAAAGTTTTATAGCTGACAGATTTATACTTGCTGAGATGCACAGAGTAAAATGATGGCATGTTGGAGGCAATAAATAAATATGCTACATGGCTTGTCATGGCATCTAATTGCACCGAATGCTAGTACAAATCATGGAGAACAAGACATACAACATGAGCATCTCCATAAGAGTTGGTAGCTCTACCAAAAAGCAATCAACAACTAAAAAAAGGTTCAAATATAGTATCAAGAACTTAATAATAGAAAGACACATAACAAATTTTTGCAGTAGAAGTGCAGGTGAACATCAAATACTACCACTACAACAGTACAAATTTAGCCTAGGGTTCATATACATCATAATCCAGCCCCCAAAAGCATGTACTCAATCACTACCACCACAACTGTAAGCACGAGCAGTAGGAAGATTAGGAGTGGGGAAGCTTACTCTAAAAAACGGTACCGCCGCCGTTCACACGATGGGAGCGGCGAGGGAAGCGTGGAGAACGGCGGGGAAGCAATGTCGCAACCACTGTCCTCCTCCTCTTGCGCTTCGGAGTCATCCCCGACTCGGTTGGAGGCTCCACAATCTGTAACGGCACCTCGTGCACCGTGGGTTCCTGATCCAGTGGATGCTCTACCCTGGATCTGAATGCCCACCACCTGCGCCTGTCCCATGGGCTGGACGAATTGGCCTGCTCCATCGCCCACAGGAGGATCTCGATGTCGTGCCTCGGTTATGCGGGTGGGGGAAAAGCTTTTTCTTCTTGCTAGATGTCATTTCCCTCAAAGTGGCCATTGTCGTCTAGTTCAACTGCGTTATGTTGTTAAACCAAGAATGGATCTCCATCAACCTGGCCATCTTTACCTGGTCGCCGCTGGCGATCTGCTCCTCCATCGAGGTTCTTGCATGGATGGAAGAAGGGGGTGGGATGTGGAAGAGGAGACGAGCAAAGTTGCTGCCGTGAGAAGGAGGAGAAGGAGAGGGAGGAGATGTTGCGGTTGTAATGGCGATGGGTGAGGGGAAGGATGATGGCGGCGGCGGTTCTGCATTGGATGAGAGGGGCGGCGCGTGATTGTTTTCTTCCTATGACTTTTTTTGAGACAATTTTTTCCTATGACTAAAATTCCAGAGATTAAAACGGTTCCAAAAAAGCCCAACCACTGTAAAACTTTGTATAATAAATATAGATAATTCGGGCCAACCAAAGCCCACAACATGAATTAATAGTACGCTTACAACTTAAATAACACCAAGACAAATATAGATAGACAGATTTTTTAGCTAAAAAGATAGATAGATAGATGGCCGCCGCTTCTCCACCAGGCTCCTCCTTGCTCCTCCTCCGGGCGCCCTTCACTGCTCCTCCGCAGTGTTGTTGACGGGGTATAGCAGAGTGTGCATGCGCTCGTCGGTGGGGAAGACGTTGCCGTAGTCCGTGAAGATGCACTACTAGGGAAAAGCCTAGCAACAGCGAGGGTTTTGGGCCTCTCAGTAGCGCGGGTGCCGGCGCTACTAATAAGGCGCTACAGCTAACGTATAGCAGTAGCGCCTATTGTCCCACGCTACTGCTATACATGAATAGTTGTAGCGCTCTTTGGGAAAGGGCGCTACTGATATTATCTACAGCGCTGTTTGCTGGGACGCGCTACTGGTTAGGAGACACTACTGCTAAATTTCCCCCCTCGCTACTACTAGTTTATTTATTAGTTTTTTTCCTGCATATTTGTTTTGTATTTGTTTTGTATTTGAATAGGCTTTATACAATAATCTTTAGCATATCATACACATACAAATGCAATCATAGCATATACATACAATTAGTCTCATCAAATCATGTCATCATCATAATCATCATCCAACACAAAGTGGTCTCTCGTCATCATCTCGAAAATAGCGATACAAGTCTCGATTACATGCAAATACATCGTCATCCATCTAAACAATGATATACGCGAGAAGAGCTATCACTTTGAGAACATGAGTTCGTATCCCTCTCTCGCATTAGCGTGAACCTAAACTAACTACTGCCTGTCGCTCAGAAACCGGAAACCGGTACACCTGGGCGGCCTGGCACTCCGGCCACTTGTCGTATATATACTCTTGGTGTAGCACTTCTTCACCATCTATGATCTATGCACCTGCATCATCACATGAGTCAATGATATGCAACATATATAGTTGAGCAACAGAAAGAGACAGACTTGGCAAAATAGAAACAACATATCATAAGCATAAATAACAAAGTTCATCGTACCCCAAAATGCCCTAACTAGAGTGATTTTCACTAGTCGAGGAGGAGGACGGTTTAATTACATCACAAATAAAGTTCCTCCCAAAGTTCCTCTCTTGAAGCCCCTTCATGTACTTAGAATTGTTTTTGGCATCTTCGGCCTCGCAAGCCTCCTTGAATATTTGAAACTGCTCTTCCGTGATTGTTGGATTATCCTTTACATTCTCAGAGTAGGGTTCCTTCTTGTCGATGATCCTTGCTTTCACTCAATTTTTCCAGGTGGCCAACATGTCACTAAACTTGGTCATGGCATGTTTGTTTATCTTCTTCATTGTCGGGTCCTCATCTGGATCCTTATAATCCTTCTCATTCCGGCTCGGGAACAAGAATATCTGGTGAAACTTCTTTAGGAGGGAGCTCCTCATATTTTCTATCTTCTGTAGTTTCTCATCGTTGATGGTGGCGGTTGTCCGTACGATGCAGCCTAGCATCGACGCGCTTCCTCGGGCGCCGTTGGCTCAAAATTGCCGTCGTCTACCTCTGTGACCACCACTCTAGTAGTCCTGAGTTTGTTAGGAACCCGTTGCCTCTTTGCTTTTGGTTCTACACCGGCTCCGCTCCCCGAGGCAGCACCGGTCTCAGTCTCTGCGCCGGTCTGAGTCTGAGCGCCGGTCTCAGTCTCAGCACCGGTCTGCGTGTCAGTCTCAGTCCCTGATGCCACCGGTGGGCCCAGCAATAACATCGGTTGATCGTCGGTAAGGCTAACAAATTTGTGTGCCGCCCGGTAGGCGTCGTCGCAATCACCAGAACCCTGTCCTTCATCGTTGCTAGCCATGTTTCCTATGATTAAATCTAGTCACTAGACATAATAAAATGAATAATGACATAAAAAAGGCCTGTTGTTTTGCAGGAATGTTGACTCCTTCCTGGTGCAGCAAATCACGGGCACTCGATATGTCCTAGTTTGTAGCACAAGTCATGCCGAAATTCACGGAAAATTTCGGCATGACCTTTGCTGAAAAGTGGACAAATCGAGAACCTGAAATTTGCCGGAACAGAAATGAATCAACATTCCGGCAAAACATAGGCCACTCAGCATCATTCCCTGGAAACAGTGTTCAAATATCCCTCTTCGACACCGCAACACATGTCCAAATATACACGAGCAACCACATGTCCAAATTTCACAAGCTAATTCAAAAACAAAGTGTAGAAGAAAATTCATTTAACTACTAATAGAACAAAATTCAGTTAACTTTAGTGCTCTATAATGATGAAAGGAAAGAATTTCAGTTAACTACTAATTTCATTCATTTAGGTTATTCATTTAACATCACCTAATTAGCCTACTGTACCACTACTACTAGCAGCACTACTAACCTAATTAACCTAGCAAAACTCTAGTGCCCTAACTGAAAAACATCTAATTAACATCTACTGGTACCACTATTGCCCTAACCTAATTAACATCTACTAGTATCACTATATACTATACAAGCAGCATCTACCCTAATTAAACCCTACTGCCCTAACTAACTTTTGTTGTAAACCAAATTTTTTGCTCTAAACTAAGTTTTGCTCTAACATCTACTACTTAACATCCTTTGCTCTAAACTAAATTTTTTGCTATAAACAAACTTTTGCTCTACTAATTTTTTCTCTAAAATGCAGAGAGAGATGAGTGGGGGGAGGGGTGGGGGACTTACAGAGAGGGGAGAGACGATGGCGGGGAGGTTCTCGGTGACAGAGGCAGGGGCGGAGAGGGTGGGATCGGGCACGGGCAACGGCGGTCCTAGGCGGGCTCGGGTGGCCGTGAGGTGGAGGGCACCAACGGTGACGTCGAGGGTGGTCTCGGGTGGCGGCGGTGAGGCTGAGGGCGGCCTCGGGCGGCGACGGTGAGGATGACGGTGGCCTCGGGGGGAGACGGTGAGGTTGCGGGCGTCCACACCGGTAGGAGACGGTGGCGAAGTGGGGCGACGACGAATTGGGGAGACGGTGGCGAGGGCGAGGGATTTGGGGAAGAAGTGGTGGCCGGGGGCCGGGGGAGGGGGGACCGCTGTTTAAGTGAAACGTAACGGTAGCGCGTTTCCGAAAATGCTCTATAGCTAAGTTAGCTATAGCGCGTTTCCTGAAACCCTCTACTGCTATTCCTTTCTCCTTTTTCCCATTTTTCTTTTATTTTTCTTTACATTTTATTTTTTTCCTTTCTCCTTTTTCTATTTCTTTCATTTTCATTTACTTTTCTACTTGTTTTTCACTTTATTTTATTTCCAGTAGCAGCAGCGCCTTACACGTAAGCGCGCTACAGCTAAGGAGAGTAGCAGTAGCGCTGGGCTAGTATATGCACTACTGCTAGGTTGGGCTAGCCATGCGCGCCCAGTTCAAACATAGCAGCAGCGCTTTTCACTAGTACGCGCTACTGCAAAAGTCATAGCAGTAGCGCGGTTTATTTACGCGCGCTGCTACTAAGTAGCAGTAGCGTTTGATTTTGTACAGCGCTACTGGTAAGATTATGTGTATAGGCTTTTCCCTAGTAGTGATGTTATGGGTGGCGAAAGCTATGAACTCGCAGCCACACCAGATCACGCGGCCGAGGAGGTAGAACACGTCGAAGGGGTTGGTGAAGTGGGAAATGATAGCAACCACAACCCTGTTGTGGATGACCTCCTCGACTCGGTACATCCTTGGAGATCCCCGAGGGAGGTGCCCGTAGCCGGCCCGAAGGAAGAAGTCGGTGAGCCCCCTTGCGCCCCTCCACCTTGACATCACCCACACACGAAGGGTGATCTCGACGTACACCCCGGTGGGGTAGAGCATCTCCGGCTTAAATAGGTGGCTTAAAATGCAAGTGCGAGAGTATGGGAGATGGATGAAGGGTGTGAGAGGAAGAGGAACATGATAGGTGGCTTAAATAGCCACCGTGGCAGTAATGGGGTCAAATGTGAACAAATTTTCCACCCACCGCGGCATCGGGAGTGTACACGCGTGGGAAACTGTAGTGTGAATCAAAATGCGAAGTTTAAGTGCTGGCCTATGTGACGTTGGTCGGGTCAACCGGGGACGGCTCTGCAGCGCGTGCTCCTTCGCATATGTGCACGCATGCAATGTAGGCTGAAGCGAATGCATGCATGCAACTGCATGCAAGGTAGGCTCGCTCGGGCGCATGTAACGGCGGCGGACATCGCTCGGTCCAACGGGTGGGCTTCTTTACACAGCCCAACGAAACGATGCATGGAAGCCCACCCTCGAGCGCAGAAAAAAAATGTAAGTATTATATGATTTATCGACGCGAAAGCCCTAGATAATCCTTACAACGTCAAAAAGCTACTAAACTTGGCAATGATGCTAGTCATGTTGGTGCAAGGTTGTTGGTCCACTTCAAGGATGTCGACAAAACATGCTTTGAGACGGACCCTTCGCGTCCCGAAAGGCCTGCCATGAAGCAGGTTCAGAATGACACCAAATTTTGCGAGGATGTAAGTCCAATGAGATCAACACTTGTTCATGTTGGCCAATGTGGGATTGACCGTCGAAGGAGATAAAGATTGATACTTGTTCATGTGGGCCCATATTGTTTTTACATTTGGTGTTGATACAACACAAAAAACAAACATGACTATATGCTTTTAGGTCTTCACCCTCCCCAAGTTGTTGGCCAACTCAGCAGGTTTTGCCTTAAGATGCCTCCTCTTTCTATAAGCTGCAATTGCTGTGGTTTTGGAATGCTGGTTCTCTTTCCTACAGAATGGGCATTTGTAGAGACCGTTACGCTGGTACACAATCTTTGCAGCCATGAGCCACTTGAAGATTTTCTTTCTGAAAGCTTCCCTCAGCTGTAGGTAGTTCTCTCATTCTTCCAAATCTGCAATCTGGTATTAGAGGAAAAAAATCTCATGCCAACGAATTGTACATTATATCAAAGGCAGGAATAAATGGATTGTTTTTTCTTTGTATTGGTTTCCTAAAACTTTGGTTATATGAAAGACATGCATAAAATGGAATACAAATGATCCATTCATCTAAATTTGCAAACCCTAGGACAGATAACCGTAAGATTAATTGAAAAAGGCAAAGAGTACGATTGTCTATACGAATAGCGAGGAATAACAAGAGAGCAATTTCTAGGGTTAACCTCGAGAAGGAAAATTCTAGGGTTAATATCTACAGACACTAACCGATTCGTCGTCGTTGGTGCTGTGTTGGACCAGCCGCGGCTGCGAATCGGCAGCGACGACGTCCTTGTCGACTAGTTCGTTCATGGGGTCCACATCCGCTGCACGGAGCGCACCAGCCACGCACCCTCCCCCGGCAGGTAGAATCATCCTCGCCGGCAAGAATGTGGGCTTTTTGGTGGCGGCGAGTAGTGGGCGGCAACGAAGACGTGGGTGGATAGGCAGAGGCGATCGAACGCTGGAGGCGGGAGCGAGACTTGGGGAGTGAAAATTCAATTTGTTTCGGAGAGAGAGGTCAAGGCCGCTCACAATTCGTCACTTTTGAAATTTAGGTAGAAACATGCACGTATACGGCATTGTGCACACCCAGAGATTTGCCCGAACCAACCAATCAACCAACCAAGTAAAAGAAAACGTGCACAATGTCGGTCCACAAACATGGCAACATAAACCGAACACCAAAATAGTGTGTTAAAAAACAGCTAAATATGAGGAACGTTTTTTTGTTTTGCGCAGTACTACTAAATACTAGAAGGGAGAACTACTGAAAAAAATACTAGAAGTGACAGTTGGCACATTTAATTTCACATGGCGTCTACTAGCTTTTTTGTTCATCGCTAGCTATGTTGTACCGATTAGGTAAAATGAATGGATAATTATTGAACCCTAGCTATTGTCAAGGTTTATCGGTGTGTGTCTACGTGGCCAAGTGTGCTTGTACGGTGTGGGTCCAGGTGAGTGTGATGCACGAGACGGGCCTTTGTGGTTAGGGCCCACATGAAGCGGCACCGAATTTTGAGGAAAGTGAATGAACGAGCCCCACACACCGTCCGCATGCCGGACTTGTTCCCTCCCATTGGCTAGATCCAACATGCGATATGGCCTCGTTTACACTTACTCCACATGAGGGTTTATGCATGCCCCTCTCGGTGTTTGACCATACCCTTCATGGGTCATATGATGAGACCACGCCAGGCCCCGTGATGCACCGCCTAGGCACAAACCAGGCGCGTTACCTCTCGGTAGCTAGATCCAAACCATGCACCCCCGCTGTTTAGACCGAAGTGGAGTAGCACCTAGACACATGACCCGCGGCACTTGTGGCAGCCCCCGAACCATGCATACTCGCCGTGTAGACTCATATGTGGCCATGTGTGCATGCATGTTGTGGTTCCAGCTGAGTGCGATGCACGGGGCGGTCCTTGGTTACTAGGTCTAACATCACGCGACAACGAGATTTGTGGCAAATGAAGGAATGGGCCCTGCACTCCCTTCATAGGACGGACGCATTCCTACTCTGTGGCTTGATCCAGCATGGGATATGGCCCCAGTTGCCCACAACCTACGTGAGGGCCTACGCATGCCGCTCTCGATGTTTTAGCACACCCTCTGTTTCTCTCTGTTTCTCTCTGGTTCTGCATTCTGTTCTGGCTCTGTTTCACCGTTTGTATATATATATATATATATATATATATATATATGGAGATCCGTAACTCCAATTGGCCTGAAACCTTCGCCGTGGTTTTTTCCCAAATATTAGCTTTCTTGCGGCAAAAGAAGAGCGTCAGCCGCCTTATGGTGGGCTCATGAGGGTAGGGGGCGCGCCCCCTGCCTCGTGACCACCTCGGGCACTAGCTCGCGTTGATTTTCCTTCCGAATTTTCCATATTTTCCAAAAATAAGCTCCGTCCGTTTTTATCCCCTTTGGACTCCGTTTGATATGGATATTCTGCGAAACCAAAAACATGCAACAGACAGGAACTGGCACTGGGCACTGGATCAATATGTTAGTCCCAAAAATAATATAAAAAGTTGCCAAAAAGTATATGAAAGTTGAATAATATTGGCATGGAACAATCAAAAATTATAGATACGACGGAGATGTATCAGAGGCCACCCCTCCCTTTGGTAGCATATGGTGCATATATGGACCAAATAGCTTACCATGGGGCTTTCATCCCAATCCTTGCTATGATTTCATGTGGCCGCCGTAGATCTTGAACTTTAGATGTTACAACCCTAGAAATGCGGTAAATGTCCCGAATATTGGAGGGAGGGGGGAGGCCACGCAATAAACGATCCCCATAATTTTATGTTTGTTTTATCTGGCAAGACAAACAAGTTTTTTAAAATAAGGATTTTTAGCATGTTTTAATAAGGATTTTATAATTTCACATTATAAGGTGCTTAATTTTTCCTAAAACAATTGTGTTGTAAACACACAAAGCTCCACATTAAGCCTCTCACCATCACGTTCACGTTGAACTCACCCTAAAATGAAGGAGAGGTAGATCGAATCTCCCCACGGGGGGCAACCTCCACCTAGTAGGTAAATATGGTTAGTTGAGAATTTCTCCCCAAGTCGTTTTTTGAGGCAAAATCACATTATTCTTTTCCTCCAATATTGTGGCGAAATACATGGAAGAAAAGTCATGGGAGGCACGGTGGAACGAGTGCACCTGTTTTTCCCCTCCAAAAGTGCACTAGTTGCCATATTGCATGTGAACGTGTCACCTGTACAAACAATTGAAATGTCATTTTTATTTTGTTAACAATTCCTAAATATTGAATTTCAGCATGCACCTACCCCATGTCAGTTAGGTCAAATTTGTTTTATCCAAGCTCCGCCAGCGACCGTGCAGATTCTTGTACCATGCACGTGCTGCTCCGGGCCTGTGGCATCCGGTACCGGACAGGGGAATCTAGATGTGATGCAATACAATTCATGTTGACCCATATCATGCACCCTTAGCCAACCAAGCCGACAACATGCACCGCTAGCCACCTCGATCTAGACCATGCGGTAGTGTCCACGATGGGCAAAGATGCTCAGTTGGACATGTTTGCTGGCACTAGTGCATGATGCCTAATCTCGGTGTGCAAGACGAGTAGTCGTGTGTCGCTTTGACATGCTTGGCTTACGGAGGGAGGGACTGGTTGGAGAACTAACGAACTGAGGTGGGGTCAAGGGCGGATGGATGGTGTGGGTCAACTTGGGTAAAGGGGAACAGTTTGAGGCCATTTGAACAATGTATGCCATGGCTATGGTCATGAGCTACCTCACTTGCCTTACCAAATTTTTTTTCATAAGGGGACAGTGTAAACCTAAAAAAATTGATTTTTATTTTGGATATCCTGTTTGTTACATTTATGGCATCGTGTACAACAAATTTGGGGTTATTTTGGAGATGGTCAAAAAAATCACTTCATTACACGGACCGTTTGGTCTCACTTAAGCGAGCTTTCTAACAAGGTGGTTTTTTCGACCACATCCAAATCACCTGAAATTTTGTACACATGATCTTTTCATAAACATAGACAGAATTTGAAAGTTTTCCAATTTTTTCAGAATTTTATCTAATTTATAGTGGCTCAGTGAAACTCAGGTACATACCTCTGACTTTACCATATGGGCCAGGAATGCAGGCCCGTGGGATGTTGATTTCTCCTGCTAGTAGGCCCCACAGCTCATACACAGAAGTGGATAGGGAACGTGCTGTTTCTGTGAGAGAGGCTCATGCAATTGGTCTCTCAGCCACGTCTATAAGTAGGTGCGTGTGCATCTCGCTTGGCAAGGTGGGACTAAACTCCCACCACCCGCCAGTTGCGCCCGGTGCGGCTCAGCGTTGGGCTATCGCAGGCGAACCTCACCCGCGTGCTGGACCACGCGTCCCTGTAGATGGTTGGGCTGGCCCATCATGTATGCATATCCTTTTTCTTTTTTCTTTTTCACATATTCTCTTTCATTTATTATTATACAGTTCTAAAACAAAGGTTGTTGTAAACGCACAAAACTCCTTCTTCAGCCTCTCACCATCACGTTCACGTTGAACTCACCCTAAAATCAAGGAGAGGTAGATCGAATCTCCCCACGGGGGACAACCTCCACGGAGTAGCTAAATATGGTTACTTCAGATTTTCTTCCCAAGTCGTTTTTTGAGGGGAAAATACTTTTTTCTTTTTTCCTCCAATATTTGTGGCGAAATACATGGATCAAAAATCATGGGAGGCACGGGGGCTACCTGTTTTTTCCCCTCAAAAAGTGCACTTGTTGCCAAAATGCATGTGAACTTGTCATATTCCACATTTTCCTTAATTCATGTTGTACACCTACACAAACAATTGAATTGTCGTTTTCATTTTGTTATCAATTCCTAAATCTTGAATTTCAGCATGCACCTATCCCATGGCGTCTCATCCAAGATCCCACATCAACCACGCAGATTCTTCTACCATGCATGTGTGCTGCTCCGGCGTCCGGTACAAGAGAGGGGAATCTTTGATCCGATGTGATGCGATTCATGTCTACCCATAGCGTGCACCGCTAGGCAACCGGGCCGACAACATGCACCACTAGCCACCTCGATCCAGATAATGGGCAAAGATGCTCGGCTGGACATGTTTGTTGGCACTAGTGCATGATGCGCCAATCTTGGTGTGCAAGATGTGTAGCCGTGTGTCGTTTTAACATGCTTGGCATACCGAGGGAAGGGACTCGTTGGAGATCCAACGAACCGAGGTGGGGTCGAGGGTGGATGGATGGTGTGGGTCAACTTGGCTAAAGGTGTACGGTGGGTGTCTATGTGGCAAGTGTGCATGCATGGTGTGAATCCAAGTGTGTGTGATGCACAGTACGGGCCTTTTTGGATATGGCCCACATGAAGCAGCAACGAATTTTGTGGAAAATGAAGGAACGGGCCCCATACTCCGTCTGCATGCTGAACTCGTTCCCTCCATTGGCTAGATCTAGCATGCGATATGGCATGCCTTCCACATAGCCCGCATTAGGGCTTACGTGTGCTGCTCTGGGTGTTTGACCACACCCTTCATGGGTCATACGACGAGACCATGATAGGCCCTGTGAAGCACCGCCTAGACACAAACCGGACGCGTTACCTCTTGGTAGCTATATCCAAAGCACATGCCACTAGTAGAAAAACGGAGCTTTAGCGCCGGTTCATAAGGGCCTTTAGTGCCGGTTTCATAACCGGCACTAAAGGGTGGGCACTAAAGCCCCCCCCCCTTTAGTACCGGTTCGGCACGAACCTGAAAGTGCGTTATATCGACTAAAGGGGGGGTGAATTGGCGATTTTTATGAAAGTCTTCAAAACGTGGAAGTTTTGAAGACTAACGATAGAAATAAGCCTATTACCATGCAGCGGAAGGTAGACTACACTAGGCAAACCATAGTCAGGTATTCAATGAAGTGAAAGCACAATGACTGATAGCAGCTAGGTAGTGAGGATCAGGTAGGAAGATATTATGAAGCCAATCAGAACAAGTAGTCACTCAGTGAAGACAAAAGATAAGGCAATCATACAATGACTTCACAAGGAGCAATCGGTAAGTAAAGGGAAGGAAAGGATGAAACCAGTGACTCTCTGAAGACAATGATTTGTTGGACCAGTTCCAGTTGCTGTGACAACTGTACGTCTGGTTAGGGCGGCTAGGTATTTAAACCTTAGGACACACAGTCCCGGACACCCAGTCCTGAACACGCAGCTCAGGACACCCAGTCCTCACCGTATTCCCCTTGAGCTAAGGTCACACAGACCTCGCCCAATCACTCTGGTAAGTCTTCAAGGTAGACTCCGAAACCTTCACAGACTTCGTTCACCGGCAACCCACAATGTCTCTTGGATGCTCAGAACTCGACGCCTAACCGGCTGGAGGATGCACAGTCCTCAAGTGTAATAAGTCTTCAGATCACTCAGACAAGAAGACTTAAGTGATGCCTAATTCTCTCTAGCTCTGGGTGGTTAGGGCTTTTCCTCGCAAGGAATTCTCTCTCTCAAAGGCTTCGAGGTGGGTTGCTCTCAAACGACAAAAGCCGTATTCTCAATCTGAGCAGCCAATCGTTTATGGTTGTAGGGGGTGGGCTATTTATAGCCACTTGGCAACCCGACCTGATTTGTCTGAAATGACCCTGGGTCAATAAGGAACTGACATGTGTTCCAACGGTCAGATTTCAAACTCACACAGCAACTTTACTTGGGCTACAAGTAAAGCTGACTTGTCCGACTCCGGACAAGATTCGCTCTCATAGTCTTCACTCGAAGACATAGGTTTTTGGTTAGGCATCACTTCAGTCATTCTAACCGGTTCTCTTGGACCCCACTTAATAGTACGGTGGTTCCTGTGACTCAACACAAATGAAGAAGAACTACGAAAGATCTAAGTATTCAAGCTCCATAGGCTTCATGCGGTGTCTTCTCTTGTCATAGTCTTCAATGTGAATATCTTCATATACCACCTTTGACTTCAATGTCTTTATACATTTTTAGGGGTCATCTCTGGTAGGAAAACCGAATCAATGAGGGACTTCTACCTATGTTATCCTGCAATTCTCACAAACACATTAGTCCCTCAACTAGGTTTGTCGTCAATACTCCAAAACCAACTAGGTGTGGCACTAGATGCACTTACAATCTCCCCCTTTTTGGTGATTGATGACAAACTAGTTGAAGTTTTCAACGGGGAATATAATCTGTGAAATTGTAAAGGATAAGGAATTGTGTTCATAAGTTGCAAGGGCTCCCCCTAAAGATGTGCATATAAATAATTTTCTTTTGGAATGCAAATGCACATGGCAGGTTGTACTTGTGGAGATCCACTTCAACTTATGATGACAATCCACTATGCATGAGAAGGTATGTGAAGATAATGACATGCATAATGAAAAATGGACGTCTGCAGAATGATCTAAGTGTGGAATTTATCGTCGCACATGCGTAATTTATCATCGCAAAACAAGTTGGCAAATAAGTAGCAGACGACCATCGAGTTTAAGTGTTACAACTCAAAGAACCAAATGTAGAAAAACGAGGGTTGTAAGAACGAAGAAAAATATAAAGCACCCGCCCATATGGACCCGCTTGAAGACTATCAACCTCATATGCTTCTCCCCCTTTTGTCAGTGAGGACCAAAAAGGTTTGAAGACATAGAGCATCTACTCGTTCCCATGAGGAGTAGGTGAAGTAGCAGGGTCGTCGGTGGTGTTTGGCGGTGCAGAAGAGCTTGGAGCAGATTTGAAGTGTGCTGAAGGAGGTGGCGGTGAAGTAGCATCATCTTCATCCTCGATAACTCTGGCAGACACTGTTGCAGCAGAGGAAGAGAACTCAGAGTCTTCAAGGGATGGTGTTCCTCGCAGCACAGCCCTTCGAGGAGGCGTGGAGTCAAACTTGAATCGCTCAGTGAAGCCATCCTCTTGAAGATCAGCTTCAGAACACATCATCGTTAGCCCTTTCCATGTGCGGCGACAGGTTTCATGGGTAACGAAAGCATTCTTGGTGGCAAGATTTCAAATGCGATTAACATCCACCAAGAGGCTTTTCATCTGACGCTTCAGCCAGTCATGATGCCTATCCTCTTTTTGATGAAGGGCCACAAGAAGCTCTCGGTCGTTGAGAACACGAGTGGTCTTCTTAGGTCTTGGAGCAGTTGTACTATCAGTGGCTTCAGTGGAAGCAGGGTGTGGTGCACGTGTAGTGCCAGCCAAAGGATTCACCCGAGTGACTGCTTCAACTCCTTCAATGTTCTGCGTGAAAATCTGATGCTCTGCATTCTGAAGACTTAGAGGTTCCTTGGCAGGCTCAGGATAGATGGCTTTAATTGAGATATCCACATCAGGCAGAAAAATGCGATGATTGCGAGTTGATGGCTGATATGAGATATCGGAGTGAAGTTTGATTAGCCGCATTACCCATGGGGCGTAGAACTTCAAGCCAAACAGATCAGTGCCTGATGCAGCAAGTTGGCGAATGAATAAATCCTATGCATTGAAGCATTTTCCATGAAGAATACAGAAGACCAATGTCTTCATTGTACCCTCAAGCTTGGCATGTGGAGAGTGCCCTTTGATGGGCCAGAGAGTCCGCCTGAGAATGTGATAGATGGTTCTTGGCAGATACTCAAGGTCTTCAACGAAGAACTCCGTGGGATAAGCAGCATCTTGGAGCAATGGCTTCATCATGCTGAGCATCTAACTCATATTAGGTTCAGGCTTCTTGAAGATGCTCTCAATAGCTTCACTATGCAGCTGACAGCCATGCTCAAAGAGATCGCCAGGAGTGGGCAAGCCAGTGAGCTTAATGATGTCAAAGGCTTTTGCTTAGTGATGAACATTTCCAGTCATCCACTCTAGGACCCAAGTCTTCGGATCTCTGCTATCCCCTCAAATGTGAAGTGTGGCATAGAATTGGAGGAGCAGCTCTTCATTCCAATGCTCTTGGTCAGTAACGAATGTCAGCAGACCAACTTCCTTGAAGCAATCCAAAGCTTCTTCCAGACAGGGCAGACCAGCTATAGCTTCAATGTCAAGGCACTTGTGTGGGAAGATGCGACCTTGGTTGTAGAGAATGCATGAGTAATAGCTTCGCTGAGGATAGCTCCAGAACCGATCAGATGATATCATTTCCCTTGAGTAGGGTTTCCTGGAGCTTTTGAAGAATGTGTTGTCTGCTCTGAAGCCATTGATATTGAAGGAGCCAGGTGCTGATGCAGGACCTGAGAACCTTGGCAATCTTGGGATTGGCTTCTGGACCTGAGGCCTGTGCTCAACATGATAGTCGAACTGAGGACCGGTAGCAGACTCAGGAACGGAAGTGTCAGGATCAGTGGCTTCACTATCTTCTGATGCTTTTGGTGGGGAGGGCTCCACATTAGCTTCATTGGTGGTTGTGGCAGCCTCAAGATTTTCATCCTCCACTTGACGAGCTGGAGGGTCGGTCATAAGCACGTTCACCTCGAGAACTGCTTCTTGATGTGACAGGGGGTTGGGAACTTGTGGAACTTCTTCTTCCGCGGCTGATGCAGCCGGAATGTCTTCAGCAGAGACTTGAGGCCTTGGACCTTTGCGAAGCCTGCGCAATGCTAGCGACGCTTGTGCAGTTGGAATTGGCTGGGCCTCACAGTCTTCTTCCTCTTGTGGGCGATCCGCCCATGAAGCATCCTGAGCGATTGGCGTCAGAGGACGACCAATGCTGATGAGTTCGCTGTTCTCGAACTGAGGAAGGACTGCACCATCTTCTACATTGTCATGTTGACCAATGTCTTCAGCAGCGATGGGATCAGCTGCTGGAATGTCTTCAGTTCCATGAGCCTCTGTGAAAGCAGGCACATGGATGGTCAGTTGGCATTCTTATGGATTGGCGTCGGGGTGAACCATGGAAATGGGTTCAACAACCAAGGGCTCTGTGAGAGCATCCCGAGCTTTCATGGTCTTTCTCTTTTTCTTGGAGGGGGCAGTAGGAGAGGCTTCAGGATATTTCCTTTTCCTCGCTTTAGCCTCAGCAGTCCTCGCCTTCTTGAGCTCTGAAGCTGTTGACCGGCTTTTTGTCTTCGAGCCAGTCATTCTTGTGGGGAGACAATCGGAACTGCTTCCTGCCTTGGTGCATCGGGTTCAGCCATAACAGGCTTCTTCTTCTTCTTTGCGGCCATCCTGGGGTCGATGCCAGGACGCCCAAGTGCCTTGCGCTTCTCAGCCTCATTGTAGGCTTGCACACATTTGTCAGCCAGAGTCTTCACGCGCTCATGCGAACCCTGAGCTTCTGCATGTTTCTTCAGAAAGGCTTCCTTGAGCTCGTGCATCATGATCTTGAAGTTCTTCACATCTTGCACGCTGAGCTTGGCCATATGCTTCTTGAACTGAGCCTTTTCATAGTCAATGTTGTGCTTCAGTTCAACAACGCGCTGGGCGATGGCTAGTTCTGAAGCAATGGTGCCATGGAAGGTGACACTGAGTCCAATGGGTAGCTGCAGATCATCAAAGCTGATGTTTGGTGTGTCAAACCATTCATCAATGAAGTTGTGAATGATTGTGACATCAAAGAGCGGCAGATTATTGAAGATTTCTGCCTCTTCTTTGCTCTTGATGAGTTGCTCAAAAGCGTCATCTGCGAGATCTTCGTCACTTGATAGATCAATGTCATCATTGCGCAGAATGGCAGTAGCTGTGAGCCCTTGGCCAGTGTGTGGCAGAGGCATCTTGCTCTTCTGGGGCTTGGAGATGTGTGAAAAGTCTTCAGACTGCACACTGTCTTCAGGAGGTGCAGTTGCCAGTGGCTTTGCCCGTGAGATTTTTGGTGAAGGGGCAGGCTTTGAAGCTTTAGGCTTCTTCGACTTCTGAGGCATTGGCGTTGCAGGCGCTTCATCTGAGTCAGCGTCAGCTGCAGGCTCATTCATTGCAGTTCCTTGAACCAAGATGTGGGTGATGAGGCCTGCAAGGTTGTAGGAGGGGTCGATGACATTGGGTTCTGCATCTCGTGTGCCATCTGCCCTTGGTGCTGAGGGACCAGGGTTGAAGTCTAACCCCAAAGTCTTCTTGTTCTGCTTCGCTGAGTTTTGGGCAAACTGGAAGTTGCGTTTGAACAGATTGTTGTCACGACACCATAGAAGTGACGATGGGTCTGCATCAGCAGGCTGTGGCCCATAGACCATACAGGGATAGAAGCCTTGAGCAATGGCTTCATCTCTAGACCTGGGTAGAAGATTCTTGTATAGGATGTCTCCCCATGGTCTCTTGATGGCACATTTCTTAGCATATTCCTGGGTCACAAACCGGTATTTGAACCATTCTTCTGCCCAATATCTTCGAATCCACTGGATTTGGGTCTTGCGCTGACTATAATCCTCTTCAGGATCTGTCTTGTAAAGTTCTGAGAGGTCATCGGGCAGATCTCTGGATGTTCCACCACGACGATTTCTGCCTCCCTTCCTTGCAGCTTTCTCTGAAGCCATGAATTTTAACTTGAAAGGCTTCAAAACGTTCAAAGGCTTCAAAGGTTTTCTCTTGCTAGACCAACAGGAACTGGCTTCGGGAGAGTTTATGTGATTCTGCCAGAATTCTGCAAATGAATGCAGACTATGAGAACCAAAGGATTCTCCCACGGACATATACCTGTGACAGCATTAAGGTGCGAGGGAAGGGGAAGAGGTCATATGCATTCTCAGAAGATTTTGAAGATAAACCAGTTTGGAAGACATTGACCTCATCGTGCGAAGACATTCACTCATAGATAAGGAGTTGGTTCCAGATTTGTACGAATCCACAGATCAGTACAAGTGAGGAATCTAACTACTTTGTGAAGCATAAGTGAATATTCTAGGCATGTTATGAGATGCTGTATGAACGAGATCTAACATGTGTGAACAGAAACTGCTTGTGGCAGAAAGTGACAAATCCATAGGATCAACGGTGCTGTAAAAAGGAAGTTTTATTTACCACACTAAGAACTGCTAGACAGAGTGGAAGATGAGGCCGAGCAGTTCGATCTTCCGTGCCCTAACTTGGCGACGGCGGAGAGGACGATGTCCGCGGTCGGCGTGAAGATGGCGTCGGAGAGGTTGCGGCAGCGAAGCGCTTCCTCGCCGACGTCGTCGAGGGCTAGCGGTGGCGCTAGGGTTCGTGCGAGAGTGGAAGAAGAGATGATGACCGCTGTGAAGTGTGTATTTATAGGTACAGGGGCGGCACGGCATTATTACACAGGTGCCCCTGACGATTCGCATCTGAGGAACACGTGACCATCATGCGGAAGTTTGGGGTTTGTTCCACGTCCCACGCACGCCTGGATTGTCGGGTGGTCGTTCCTGCTTCTCCGGGTTTCAAGTGGAAGAATGAGCATTGAAAACGGACTTAATGGTTGTCTTTGTATCTTCTGCTAACAAGGACGCAGAGAAGACATTCGACAGTTTCAATAGAATGCATATGATTTGGAGAGATAGAATTTGAGATAGATAGCCTAGAGAGGTTAGGGTCCGATCACATTCACTTAGTTCAAAAGATTCAACAAGAAGACATAGCTATAAGTGAATGCTGTTGAAGACAGAACACTAGTATATATATATAATCAACACAGTGAAGATAATCATGAAGACATGTTGAGATTGAAGCCAAACCAAATGTGAAGACATTGCAAGGTAACGCCATGAGTGAAACACTTCAAAGTAGAACGTTTGGTGGTGGCGTTACCCACCGTATAGGAAGTATTAGACCCAGACACGGAGCACAATTATCGTGGCGCTCCGAAGTCAAATTCCACATTAATGTATTCACACTTAGAATGTATGTCTTCATTGATTGAAGATATACTTTACTTTGTGTGTTGCACATCTAAGTCATCAATATGCATAAGGGTTAGGATGTGTGCCTGATCACGGGACATTTGAGGATTCTAGGATATTTAGCTCACACCGTAACTTGCAAAATCTCTTCTCATCCAAGGGCTTGGTGAAGATATCTGCCAATTGCTCTTCAGTGTTGACGTGTATGATATCAATATCTTCCTTCACAACATGATCTCTGAGAAAGTGATGACG
Source organism: Triticum urartu (assembly GCF_003073215.2). Lineage (NCBI taxonomy): Eukaryota > Viridiplantae > Streptophyta > Magnoliopsida > Poales > Poaceae > Triticum > Triticum urartu. The sequence goes on along the minus strand of NC_053027.1, from coordinate 41,552,385 downwards.
AATTTCAATGTGCTTTGTCTTTGAGTGTTGAACTAGGTTGTTGGCAATCTTGATGGCGCTTTCGTTGTTGCAGTAAAGTGGCACTTGCTTCAGATGAATGCCATAGTCCTTGAGTGTTTGCTTCATCCACAGAAGCTGAGCGCAGCAAGATCCAGCGGCAATGTATTCAGATTCAGTAGTGGAGAGAGATACACAGTTCTGCTTCTTTGAAGACCAACATACAAGTGATTGTCCCAGAAAGTGACATGTGCCTGATGTAGACTTGCGATCAACTTTGTCACCAGCATAATCAGCATCCGAGAATCCAACCAGATCAAACTCTGAGCCCTTTGGATACCATGATCCTAGAGTTGGGGTGTGAGCCAAATATCGAAGAATTCGCTTCACAGCTAAGTGATGCGACTCCTTTGGTGCCGCTTGAAATCGAGCACACATGCAAACACTAAGCATAATATCTGGCCTAGATGCACATAGATAAAGTAAAGAACCAATCATGGAGCGGTATACCTTTTGATCGAACTCTTTACCATTGTCGTCAGGACCCAGATGATGTTTGGATGGCATTGGTGTTGTGAAGCCTTTGCAGTCTTGCATACCAAACTTCTTCAGGCAATCTTTGAGATACTTTTCTTGAGATATGAAGATGCCATTGCGTTGTTGTCGTATTTGAAGACCGAGGAAGAACTTCAGCTCTCCCATCATGGACATCTGATATTGCTCTTGCATCATATATCCAAACTCTTCACTGTACTTCTAATTGGTGCAGCCGAAGATAATGTCATCCACATATATTTGGAACACAAACAATTCACCATCATATGTCTTCGTGAAGAGAATGGGGTCTAGGGAACCAGGTATGAATCCTTTGCTCTTGAGGAAGTATTTGAGTGTGTCATACCAGGCCCGAGGGGCTTGTTTGAGGCCATACAGTGCCTTTTTGAGCTTGTATACCATGTCAGGACGTTTTGGATCTTCAAAGCCAGGCGGTTGTGCAACATACACTTCTTCTTCAATCTTGCCATTGAGAAAGGCACTCTTCACATCCATTTGATATAGAAGTATGTTATGATTATTTGCATAGGCCAGCAGTATACGTATGGCTTCAAGTCTAGCCACAGGAGCAAATGTTTCATCGAAGTCAATGCCTTCCACTTGAGTATATCCTTGAGCAACGAGACGAGCTTTGTTTCTGACAACTTGACCATGCTCATCTTGCTTATTGCGGTATATCCATTTGGTGCCTATTATATTGTACTTCTGTGGATCAGGACGCTTAACCAGTTCCCATACATTATTCAGCTCAAACTGTTGAAGCTCTTCTTGCATAGCTTCAATCCATTCAGGTTCCATGAAGGCTTCTTCAACTTTCTTGGGTTCTGTTATTGAGACGAATGAGAAGTGCCCACCAAAATTTTCCAGCTGAGTTGCCTTTGAACGAGTGAGTGGACCGGGTGCATTGATGCTACCAATTATTCTTTCAATCTACACTTCATTGGCAACGCGAGGATGTATAGGGCGAAGATTTTGCTCTTGCTGATCATTGTCATTGTTAGAGGGAATGTCTTCAGGCTGAGCATTGTCTTCATGTTGATCAGGTGCTGAGATGATAAGTTCTTCTTCAGGATGAGCTTCAGAAGGTATAATTTCTCCAGTTCCCATTAGCTTGATTGATTCACTGGATGGAACTTCATCTAGCACATTTGGCAGTTGCTCTCTTTGTGAACCATGGTCTCATCGAACCGCACATCCACTGTTTCAACCACTTTGTAATGAAAAAGATTGAAGACTCTGTAGGAGTGCGAATCCTTTCCATATCCAAGCATAAAACCCTCATGTGCTTTTGGTGCAAACTTTGAGGTGTGATGTGGGTCCTTGATCCAGCACCTGGCGCCAAATACTCTGAAGTAATTGACATTTGGCTTCTTGCCAGTAAGGAGCTCATAAGATGTCTTGTTCAGAAGCTTGTGAAGATAAACACGATTGATTGTATGGCATGCAGTATCAATGGCTTCAGGCCAGAATTTTCTTGGAGTCTTGTATTCATCTAGCATCGTTCTGGCCATCTCAATGAGTGTTCTGTTCTTGAATTCAACGACGCCATTCTGCTATGGCGTGTACGGGGCCGAGAATTCATGTATGATGCCCAAGGTATTAAGATATGTATCAAGGCCAGTGTTCTTGAATTCAGTGTCATTGTCACTTCTTATTTGATTTATCTTGGCGCCATAATTGTTCATTGCTCGATTGGCGAAGCGTCTGAAGACATCCTGCACTTCAGTCTTGAAAAGAATTATGTGCACCCAAGTATATCTGGAGTAATCATCAACAATGATGAAGCCATAGAGACAAGCAGTAGTAGTAAGAGTTGAGTAATGAGTGGGACCGAAAAGATCCATGTGAAGCAGTTCGAAGGGTCGAGTAGTGGTCATGATTGTCTTCGAGGGATGTTTGGCTCTCGTCATCTTTCCTGCTTCACAGGCACCGCATAAGTGATCTTTCTTGAACTTGACGCCCTTGATGCCTATGACATGCTTCTTCTTTGCAAGAGTGTGGAGGTTCCTCATGCCAGCATGCCCAAGCCTCCGATGCCAGAGCCAGCATTCTGAAGCTTTTGCAAGAAGACATACGGCGAGTTGTGGCCTTGCTGAGAAATCTACCACGTACAAATCATCTTTCCGATACCCTTCAAACACTAGAGACTTGTCAGATTCCATTAGAACAAGGCAGCGATATTTTCCAAATATTACGATCATGTTTAAATCGCAATGCATTGAGACAGACATTAAGTTGAAGCCAAGGGATTCAACAAGCATGGCTTTATCCATGTGTTGATCCCTTGAGATTGCAACTCTACCTAGACCCAATACCTTACTTTTACCACTTTCAGCAAATGTGATGTGGCTCTTGTCGGATGGACGTAAGGTTGAGTCCATAAGAAGGCTTATTTTGCCAGTCATGTGATTTGTACACCCACTGTCAATTATCACGCTGGTGTCGTACCCTACAGCGTAGTTAGGGGGATAGGCTTCACGAAGAGAATTGTGAAGCAAAAACATTTGACGAGCCAGTGGGTTATGAAAACTTAGATCCAGATTAGGGCTAATAGGGAGAGTGGCATGCGATTCAGGAACAAAGTACATTGCAATGCCATTCGGGCATTTGATCTTGCGCCCTACAAGATGTTTAAGGTCCCCAGCAATAGCGTCAGACAATTTTGGTTTTCTGCTGGAGACCTTTCCCTGCAAAGGAGAGTTAAGCTTTCTTAGCCACCCACATCTTCAAGGGTGGCTTAGAAGCAATAAGTCTAAGTGCAGCATATGAGAACTTTGGCTTTGGAGCCATAGCAAACAGTCTTGCAGGCGGACAATAGTACTCATAAGAATAAGCAGAATAGTTCTTGGTCTTATGAACATGACGGTTTGATGAACCAGTCTCATATTCATATGCCTGAGTATGGTTTCCCTACAAAACATTTGCATTAGTCCGACTCAGGTGAGTCCTCTGTCTGTATGAAGCCTTTGGACCATATGAAGCCTTTGGACTGAGGTTTGTCTTCTTCAAGTGAGGTGTCATGATGACATTCATAGGAAGATTCTCCAGACACCTTTTCGGAACCCAGATCTTCTTCATAGGCGGTCCATTCCTGCAGTTAGTACCAATGTACCTGGCAAACACTTCACCATTCTGATTCTTAAACAGTTTATAGTTTGCATCAAGAGATTCATCGATGATAATGGGGTTAGCACAAGTGAAGCCAGATAGATTGGATGGATCAGCTGAAGGTTCCTTTGCAGCAACCCATGTGGTTTTGGGGTACTGCTCAGGCTTCCAGTAAGAGCCATCAACATTCATTTTCCTTACGAACCCAACACCCTCTTTCCTAGGGTTTCGGTTCAGTATCTGCTTTTTAAGGACATCACATAGTGTCTGATGCCCTTTAAGACTTTTGTACATCCCTGTTTCAAGCAATGTCTTCAATCTAGCATTCTCATCAGCAATAGCAGTGGAATCCTTAGCAGAGGGATTAGTTACCACATCAATAGTTGAAGATATTGCAACAGTAGCAGCAGTAGAACATTCAGCAACAGAAGCAGCATTATCACGCTCAATGCATTTAAGACATGGTGGTTCAAATCCTTCCTGAGCAGAACTGATCTGTTCGGCGCGAAGTGACTCGTTTTCCCTTTGAAGATCTTCATGAGCCGCTCTCAATTTCTCAAGATCTTGCTTCCTTTGAAGATAATCATAGGAAAGCTTCTCATGAGTTGTTGAGAGAGTTTCATGACGACTTTCAAGTTCCTGATACTTAACATGAAGATTTTTTATGTCTTCAATTAATGATTCAGATCGAGTCATTTCAGCACCCAACAGATCATCGTTTCTGTCTAACAGTTTTTGAATATGTTCCATAGCTTTCTGTTGTTCAGTTGCAATTTTAGCAAGTGTTTTGTAGTTGGGTTTTGAACCACAATCAGAGTCATCGTCACTAGATGTTTGATAGTGAGTAGTGCATGTGTTTACCTTGGCACCGCGTGCCATGAAGCAGTAGGTAGGAGCGGAGTAGTCCTTGTCATTTGCATCGGTGTCGGTGATGACGTCATTGTCTTCAGTGTTGAAGATGGACTTTGCAACGTATGCCGTAGCCAGACTTGCAATGCCAGAGTCGGACTCCTCCTCAGACTCCACCTCCGCCTCCTCAGAAGCGGACTCCTCCTCTGAATCCATTTCCTTGCCAACAAACGCACGTGCCTTGCCAGATGAGCTCTTCTTGTGTGATGAAGACTTTGAGGAAGACTTGGAAGAAGACTTTGAGTATTTCTTCTTCTTCTTGTCGTCAGAGTCATATTCCTTGCTCTTCTTCTTCTTTCTGTTCTCATTGTCCCACTGCGGACACTCAGAGATGAAGTGTCTAGTTTTCTTGCACTTGTGGCATGCTTTCTTCTTGTAGTCATGAGCAGAAGCTTCATCATTCCTTGAGCTTGATCGTGAAGACTTTCTGAAGCCTTTCTTCTTGGTGAATTTTTGGAACTTCTTCACAAGCATAGCAAGTTCCCTTCCAATGTCTTCAGGATCATCAGAACTACTGTCAGATTCTTCTTCAGATGAGAAGACAGCTTTTGCCTTCAAGGCATGAGTTCGCCCATAGTTTGGACTGTAGATATCTCTTTTCTCAGAAAGCTGAAACTCATGTGTGTTGAGCCTCTCAAGTATGTCAGACGGCTCGAGTGTCTTGAAATCAGGACGTTCTTGAATCATCAGGGCTAGGGTGTCAAACGAACTGTCAAGTGATCTCAGTAGTGTCTTGACGACTTCATGCTTGGTGATCTCAGTAGCGCCGATGGCTTGAAGCTCATTTGTGATGTCAGTGAGTCAGTCAAATGTGAGCTGGACATTCTCATTGTCATTTCACTTGAAGCGGTTGAAGAGGTTGCGAAGGACGCTGATTCTCTGATCTCTCTGGGTTGAGACACCTTCATTGACCTTGGAGAGCCAGTCCCAGACCAGCTTAGATGTTTCCAAAGCCCTCACACGGCCATACTGTCCTTTAGTCAGATGACCACAGATGATATTCTTGGCAGTAGAGTCCAGTTGAACGAACTTCTTGACATCAGCAGCAGTGACACCTTCTCCAGCCTTGGGAACGCCGTTCTTGACGACATACCATAAGTCGACGTCAATGGCTTCAAGATGCATGCGCATCTTATTCTTCCAGTAGGGATATTCAGTTCCATCGAAGACGGGGCACGCAGCGGAGACTTTAATTATCCCTGTAGTCGACATAGCTAAAACTCCAGGTGGTTAAACCGAATCACACAGAACAAGGGAGCACCTTGCTCTGATACCAATTGAAAGTGCGTTATATCGACTAGAGGGGGGGTGAATAGGCGATTTTTATGAAAGTCTTCAAAACGTGGAAGTTTTGAGGACTAACGATAGAAATAAGCCTATTACCATGCAGCGGAAGGTAGACTACACTAGGCAAACCATAGTCAGGTATTCAATGAATGAAAGCACAATGACTAATAGCAGCTAGGTAGTAAGGATCAGGTAGGAAGATATTATGAAGCCAATCAGAACAAGTAGTCACTCAGTGAAGACTAAAGATAAGGCAATCATACAATGACTTCACAAGGAGCAATCGGTAAGTAAAGGGAAGGAAAGGATGAAACCAGTGACTCTTTGAAGACAATGATTTGTTGGACCAGTTCCAGTTGCTGTGACAACTGTACGTCTGGTTAGGGCGGCTAGGTATTTAAACCTTAGGACACACAGTCCCGGACACCCAGTCCTGAACACGCAGCTCAGGACACCCAGTCCTCACCGTATTCCCCTTGAGCTAAGGTCACATAGACCTCGCCCAATCACTCTGGTAAGTCTTCAAGGTAGACTCCCAAACCTTCACAGACTTTGTTCACCGGCAATCCACAATGTCTCTTGGATGCTCAGAACGCGACGCCTAACCGGCTGGAGGATGCACAGTCCTCAAGTGTAATAAGTCTTCAGATCACTCAGACAAGAAGACTTAAGTGATGCCGAATTCTCTCTGGCTCTGGGTGGTTAGGGCTTTTCCTCGCAAGGAATTCACTCTCTCAAAGGCTTCGAGGTGGGTTGCTCTCAAACGACAAAAGCCGTATTCTCAATCTGAGCAGCCAACCGTTTATGGTTGTAGGGGGTGGGCTATTTATAGCCACTTGGCAACCCGACCTGATTTGTCTGAAATGACCCTGGGTCACTAAGGAACTGACATGTGTTCCAACGTTCAGATTTCAAACTCACACGGCAACTTTACTTGGGCTACAAGTAAAGCTGACTTGTCCGACTCTGGACAAGATTCGCTCTCATAGTCTTGACTCGAAGACATAGGTTTTTGGTTAGGCATCACTTCAGTCATTCTGACTGGTTCTCTTGGACCCCACTTAACAGTACGGTGGTACCTATGACTCAACACAAATGAAGAAGAACTACGAAAGATCTAAGTCTTCGAGCTCCATAGGCTTCATGCGGTGTCTTCTCTTGTCATAGTCTTCAATGTGAATATCTTCATATACCACCTTTGACTTCAATGTCTTCATACATTTTTAGGGGTCATCTTTGGTAGGAAAACCGAATCAATGAGGCACTTCTACCTGTGTTATCCTGCAATTCTCACAAACACATTAGTCCCTCAACTAGGTTTGTCATCAATACTCCAAAACCAACTAGGGGTGGCACTAGATGCACTTACAGAACCGGCGCTAAAGTGCCACCACGTGGCGTGAGCTCGCGCCCTGGTATGGGGGACCTTTAGTATCGGTTGGTGTTACCAACCGGTACTAAAGGTTTTTTTTGAAAATTTTGGGGAAAAATTTGATTTTTTTCGATTTTTAATTTTTCTGAATTATTTGATGATTTAGTCTCTAATCTCCTCTCTTAACTGCTCAAGTGTGGATCACTCATTCCAAATCGCCTGACTTCCCGGCCAGTCACCCATCCTCTCACTCCCCCAGCCTGAGCACGCTTAACTTCGGAGTTCTATTCCCCCTACATTCCAAGTCTGCACTTGTTGTTTTCCTGACAAATGTAAGCTGTAAATCCTATTAACCCTCAGCAGTTTAGCTTGAGCATTAGGTCACACGTTTCACCGTTTGAGTTTGAAACTATTATTCTAAAAAACAGTAATTATTTAGTAACACTAATATTTCTTCAATAAGTTTGACCATAGTTTGACCACAGTTTGACCATAGTTTGACCAGATTTGACCAAAATTTAAAAAATTGAAATAATTATTAAGTAACACTAATATTCTTGAATAATTATGTAGTAACATTAATACTTCTTGAATAACTAGTTTGACCAGATTTAACCAATTTTTTTTTAAAACTGAAATTTAACCATATCTTTTTTTCCTTTTGGAATTTGAGGATTCTAAAAAATTGCAAACAGGCCGTAGGCTGTCTCCATCGGATTTAACCAATTTTCGTGCTGAATTTTTTGATATATTATACTTTTTTTCCGACATCATATGCAAAAGTTATAGCCGTTTTACATTTTCCCTACACTTTTTGCAAAACATGTCCAAATTTAAGTTTTCAAATTTTCCTAACTAGTAGATGTAGTAATATAACTACCTCTCGAAGGATTTTATTTTTTGAAGTTTTATCATTTTCCGACACACGGGGGGGGGGGGGGGGGGGGGGGGGGGTAGAGTTTGAAAATTGCCCTATAGTGCCGGTTTGTGTCACAAACCGGTACTATAGGTCAGACCCCTTTAGTACCGGTTCGTGGCACAAACCGGTACTAAAGGTTAGCCCTTTAGTACCGGTTTGTGACACGAACCGGTACTAAAGGTGATCGTGGGGACCCGGCCTAACGCCAGCCTGCCATCACCCCTTTAGTACCGGTTCGTGGCACGAACCGGTACTAAAGGTTCAACACGAACCGGCATTAATGCATAGCCGTTCGAACCAGCACTAATGGTACCATTAGTACCGGGCTAAAATCAAACCGGCACTAATGTGTCTCACATTAGGTCCTTTTTCTACTAGTGTGCACACCCGCCGTCTAGACCCACGTGTGGAGCATCACGTAGGCATTTAGACTCATACGTGGACATGCATCCTCTTGGTAGACGTTTAGACTCATGCATTACCTCTTGGTAGCTAGATCCAAACTGGATTCACACCACTTACACCAGTCCCCGAACCATGCATCCCCACTGTTTAGACTCATACGTGGACATGTGCATGCATGTTGTGGGTCCAGTTGAGTGCGATGCACGAGACATGCCTAGATTACTAGGTATAACATCACATGGCATGGAGATTTGAGGCAAATGAAGGAACGGGTCGCGCACTCCTTTCACAGGCCGGACGCATTCTCTCTCGATGGCTTGATCCGACATGCGATATGTTTCTGTTTGCACACAACCTATGTGAGGGCCAATGCATGCTGCTCTCAATGTTTTACCACACCCTCTAGGGGTTGTACGATAACACCACACCCGGTCCGGTGAATTTTTAGCCCCTCACGAATTTGCATTGATTATAACGACAGCAGACGGGCATCATAGCCGTAGAGAACGGCTTCCAGGCCATGCCTCCCATTGGTAGCATATGGCACATATATGGACCAAAGACCTTAACATGGGGAAATCATCCCATTCCCTGCTGTGATTTCATGGTGGCCGCATAAGATCTTGAACTTTCGAGGTTAGAACCATAGAAATGCGGTAAATGGCTCGAATATGCGAGGAGGGGGGGGGCGAGAAAGGCAACGCAATTACATACCCCCATTATTGAAGTTTGTTTTTTCTGGAAAGAAACAATTTTTTATAAATAAGGAATTTTCAGCACTTATTAATAATGATTTTATAATTTCACATTGTAAGGTGCATTTTTTCTCTCTAAAACAAAGGTATTGTAAACGCACAAAACTCCTCCTTGAGCCTCTCACCATCACGTTCACGTTGAACTCACCCGAAAAGGATTTCCCTCTTTTTTACGATTTTCCTTTGTTTTTGTTATTTAGACAAAAGGATTTTGCTTTGTGTTTTTTTATTAGTAACATAGGGTTTTACTTGGTGACTGGTAAGCGGCCTGTGGGCATTTTTGGTTGTTTCTTTACGAACTGGACCCATGGGCCATTATTTTGTATGCTTGACACGGATAGGGTCCGTGTCATCACCCCATCGCCCACACACCCCCGCCCCCTCACCCCCACCCTCCCCACAAACCACCCCGCCGCAACCCCGCCGCCTAATCGCCTGGCCGCTCTCGACGGTTGGAGCAGAAGAGCGCGGAGTGAGATTGGGAGGCCGCCAGCAAGCACCTAGCGACTACCGGCGACTAGGTGTAGTGAGAAACCCTAACTTGTAATCTTAGACTTCTTTGTTCCTTGTTGTGTTGCCATTTCGGGAGTTGGATATGGTTTTCAAAGTCAGAGATTAGATAGTTAGGATTTTTAAATCGGAGGTTAGGTGGAAGGCGATGCTGAGATTGAAGGAAGTTTTCTACATCAGTGGCTAGCTGGGTATTTTTTTCTAGGGTTTCGGTATTCCGGGATTTTCATAACAATGAACAAGTGCAGATGCCTAACACAATAGCAGCAAATTTCAGCAAACAATCCTTTAAAAACTTTAAAAAATATGAGGGTGGTCTCAAAACTTATAAGCTGGGCTAGTGGATTAAATTCCTTTTTAGGCCAAAATTAGGTTGGGTTTAGTAAGGCAGCCATTAACCTGTAGGTCTAGATTGCAAGTCAACTAAAAATTTCTCAGAATAATATTTACTGCAGTGTTTTTTTGTAGAATATGAAATTTTGATCCAAATATTTGTATCTTTGTAGGGAAATAACAATAAACTCTTAATTCTGTTGCCCAAATTAGTTCATATTTTAAAGATTATAAATGTGAGGGCGTACAATATATCAGAGTTTTTAGGAATTATTTTAGTCTTTATTTTCTGTGGTTATGTAGTACCAGGAAAAAGTGAAGTAAGTTCATTTTCTCCAACATGACAGACAAGTGGCTAATTGAGTTGGTTACCCTAACGATCCTTCGTCCGTACAGAACAGATTTTCTTTTCATTTTCAAGGAACATATTATTGGATGCGGATGTATGTAGATGGGCTGTATGTTGAAGGTGTGCGTGTGTACATTTGGGTGGGCCGACTAACGGCAGTAGTAGGATTTATGTTGTCATAGGACTTTTCTCAAAGATTACTGCTCAGTCTCAGACACTACCTCAGTTGTACTGTAGAGGAGGAGGGGCCAATGCCGCGCGTTGACGCTCGGGGTGAGCCCATGCTGCCGGTCGAGGATGAAGAGAAGGACATGTCTGAACAAGCTGTGGTGCGGCGGGCACGCGCTGCGTTCCGGGGTTATGAGGAGTGGAGGGTGAGCCACCCGCTCAGTTCAAGTGTATCATTGTTGATTACTGATGCAGTACCTTCGTTGATTATACTGTATGATTGTTTCCTAGTGCGTTTACATGCATAAGCCCTTTTCTTAAATTCTCATCCTTTGCTTTTCTTCATTTTTTTTTGTTTACACAGGTGGTGTGCATAACCTGTCGACAGGACTGCAACATCCCCAATGAAGATGGGTTGACATTTACCATCAGGCTAGATGGGGACACTTCAGCTCTGGTATAAATAATCATGTCAATTTTTACTTATATTGTGTTTGTTCCCCTCTACTTTGAATATTAACAATATGTAGGAAATAAATAGCAATTAAATTCTACATCTACAGATCGTGCCATGCTACGCAAGGCACCAGTTCAGCGCCATCCCAGACAGTTCATTGCTTTTTCAAGCGAGAGGGAGCCGCATGTATGATTTTGGCGTGTACAAAGGGAATTCAAGGGCGATCATCTGTGGTGAAAACTGGTGCAGGTTTGTTGAAGACTTCGACCTGCGAGAGAGGGTGACCTTGTCTCCTTCGATTTGACTGAAGACATTCCTATGGTGTACTGCTGCAACCTGCCAAGGACATGCGATCAAAACGAAGAGCATAAAGATCCTCTAGAATTAGCTGTCATAACGAAGGGAACTAATCTTACGAAGCAAGAGGAGCGTAACCTACATGACCTTTTGGCGATGAAGAAATGCTATATAGGTGCATTTTTTGTCCACCGCTTCACCAAGTCGAACATAGCAAGAAAGACGATGGTATGTTTTTGGTGTACTAGTATTTTCTATTTTGTATGCAATTTTCTTTGTTTTTTTATGGAGAGAAAGTTTAATGATATGCTATTGTAGCTGAAACCAGTGAATACACTGATGTGTGTTTTTGCATATCATTTTGTTTCCCATAACTGAAGATCCTTATGTAATATATGTAGTAGCTTAAGATCCTTTTGTTTACTGCTCCTTCACATATTTGATAATTTTTCTTCCTATGAAGGTGCACACAGAGATTACCGGTGAAAGTTGTCGATGCCCTGAAGACCCCAGGAGATGGGGAGATACCGGGAGATGGGCTTGCTGGCATTCGGCTGTGCAAGGACATTTTCATGTCGGTCAAGTACCACAAGTGTGATGATGGCCGCATCATCTTCGATAAGGGATGGAGTGATTTTGTTGACAGTGAAGAGCTTAAGGTTCATAAAGCCGTTCTTTTCTGTTTCAAGACCACCACCCGTGAAGATCTTCAGATTGAGGTGGTTATGAACATGCTGACCGAGGGGCTAGGATTCATCTATGGGGTGTCCTTTACACTAGGTATAGTGCAAGACAACACAAGTGTGTCCTTTACACTAGGTATAGTGCGAAAACTATTTTGATAGCAGTTATGCATCTATGGGGTTATGTCTTCATTATGTCTTGGGTGATGATGACTATGAGAGGTGGACATGTTGTAGTTAGAGTAAATGCTAGGATTCGGCCCTATTCAGGACTCAAAATAGGTCTTTCACGGGTGGTTGCTTTATTGCCTGCTGTTTCCCTGGCTATAATCATGAACGATGGTAATGCAAATGGAATCGTTAAGGGGGTTTTATTAATATTTTAAATCATGGAGTTAAGATGGTAGAACTACCTATGAGTGTTTGCGTAGGAGATGTGGTAAGGCATCAGTTGTGTTCTTGACTCTTTGGCAATGCAGGAATAATGTGAGATTACAAAATAAATGGTATAGTGATCTTATGAATCTTGTTTAGCTAATTTGCTTGTGGATCATGGGATGGTCTATATTGCAGATGAAGGTGGTAAACAAAGAGGTGCTGATGTTGGGAGCAAAGAGGTGATGATGGTCTATATGCGCACGCTAGTGCATGTAGCATGTGAATTGTACAGTTCATCGCAAGTGTGGAGTCACAGGGTACTGCGGTGTCGCCTGCGCATCTCTGCCGTAGTTTTATTTTTTGGACCTTCATGTTAAGTCTGGCTGGGCTTGCTACCATGTATGATTTGTGCTGCTAGTTGATTACTTTAGTTTCTAGCTATAGTTTGTATAAGGGGCTTGAAAGACCATGTGGTTTCTTTTAATGGAAAATCAGAGGGAGCGACCCTTCTTTTGATTAAAAAATGAACTTTACTTGTGCAATTAAAAAATAAAATTTCTCTATTCAAACCCAATTGAGAACAGTATTCATTATAAATCTGAAATAATCTTTTGGTAAAAATGGCTATCGCATTCTGTATCATAGCTATCGAAACCGAAACAAAATAAATGTCTTAAGTATAATATCTCATGAATCGTGGATCAAATTAGGCAAGACAGCTAGAATAAAGGATGATTCAACTTGCAGGAAATTTGAACTTACGACTTACTAGCAGTATAATGAAGTTTATAGACTATCAGCTAGATAAATAGAAGAAACATTTTAGGTTGATTCATTCTTCCTTCCGGACTTCTTTCATCGCCTAGATGGTTTGGCGAGATGCTGGCGCTGACTCTTGAACCCCTTCTGGAAGTTCACCAACCGCCTGTATACGTCGTAGGTGGCCTACGCGTCCATGGAAGCATAATAGATGTTCTTCAAGGACAAGGGCGCTTCTGCCTATATATGGTGGTCATCTTCTGTGAGAGCGTCCTTCATCTTGTTGTAGCTGTGGTGGATGATGGCACCAGCGTAGTCAGCCAAGCCATACTTTGGCTTAAAATCATCACTGGATCAGGCACTCTCCACATATTCTGGATATCCACAAAGTTTTGTACCACCAGACCAACATGCTTGAGTTTTTTCTTGTCATTGTTGATGTCCACCCCAACAAAGGGGTACTCCTTGTCGAGCAGGAAGGTGGCAAGAAGGCCGCAGTGCTCATCAGCAATGCTTATGTGGTACACGAGGACGTAGATGCCAATGCATAACTGGACCACGGCCGCCATCTGTGTCGGACCACGAGGCCAGGTGTACTCCACATCCAGTGCAACTATCTTCTGGTCGTCGTTCCGCAGCCAGTATTTGAATCTGCCAATGCAGTACTCAACACAGCTAGCCTTGTTCATGTACTTCACACAAATTTCGGTATTTCCATCTGCCCTAGCAGAAATAATCATTCTCGAACGCCATGCCGAAGGACTGTAATTGATGAAACCAGTATAAGACATGAAGCATGACAATAACATGATAACAATAAGCCGAGATTAATATGACGACAGATAGTATAGGAATTATGGTGCTATTGAAAGTTTATGTGAACAATTTGAACTAAACAAGTATTCCCTCTATAAAGAAATCACTAAAGCAGTGAACCAAAATTGTTATATTTCCTTGCAGAGGGAGTATATGTGAGTTAACAATCAAAATTTATGCTCTTGAAATATTTATCTAAACAACTGCATCAACAATCAAGAATAAACATGTATCTATGAATTGTTCATCGCCCATGCAGATGAAACTGTGTGTACAAACTAAAGAAGCGGGAGAAAAACAAGAAATTGACAAGACAACGGACTAGATGTTGCATGCAGATGAATCTGTGTGCAAAATTCTCATAAGGCAACGGACTACATGTTGCAGGCAGATGAATCTATGCGCACAAAATAAAGAAGCAGGAGAACAAGAAATTGGCAAGAAGAAGGACATCGTATGTGCTGCTACTAGATAACTACTAGCAAAATTGACAGGAAGGAGAACTCACCGTTCCAGAAGCCAGATTGTTGGGAGAGTGGGCGACGCAGAGGAAGAGGGAATTGAGAGGACGCAGAGGCAGAGGAACCGTTTTTGGAGAGTCGTGGTAGTGAGGACGAAGCACCCTCGCGCATGCCCGTCCTAAATAATTGGGACGGGGCTCGTCGCAACCGTTGGAGTCCTCACTTCCTTTCTCATGTTCACATTTCAAATGGGCTCATCCCATTATAATATGCCCGTATAAGAAAGCACAAGAAGCCCAAACGCTTCACGGTTGAGATTACTGATCTAAACTTGCTAAAAAATTCTCAAAATAAAAAAAACTAGCTAAAAAAACTTTACGTGATCTAAAACTACCTCTTCGTGAGATCCCAAATTCCCAATATTTCCTTGTGGTGGGTTGTTAGGGAATCCCTTATAAATAAACATTACGTGATCTAAAACTACCTCTTCCTGAGATCCCAAATTCCCAATATTTCCTTGTGATCGGTTGTTAGAGAATCCCCTATAAATACAAAGCTTTTCACGGCATTGATCGTATACTTCCACCCCAAGCCTCCCACCCCACGCCTCCCATACCTACCCTTCCATGACTACATCGAATTACCACCCCACGCCGCCCAAAGTAGCTCCCAGGTCGGTGAAGCCGACGGAGCTGTCATCTTCAAAGCCTGCGTCGGCAAATCCTGAGATGAAAGAGAAGGGCACGTCAGAGAAGCCGACAAAAGAGAAGGGCACGTCAGAGAAGCCGGCGAATCAAAATATGAAAGCGAACGGCAATGGAGCCGGTCGCCATCGAGAGAATCCTCTGGTAACGATCGAGATCCTTGTATTCTGTATACACCCTCCTTCCCAAGTCTGCATGCAATCCCAAGTCTGCATTCAACTTTGTTTAAAACCAGCAACCGAATCAACGAAATAATTGTAGTACTCCTAAATGCCTGAGCAAATATGTAGTAGACAGAATACAAAGTAGTTTTGTACGTAAGTTGCATGCCTCACTTATTTGGCATTGAGAACATCAAATGTATGTGCTATATTAAATTTTAGGTTGATGAGAAAGAAAGGAGAAAACTAAAGAGAAAGATGGACAGTAGGATCACATGTTACATTCCTAATATGGTGATTATCTATAAACTATTGATCTTGTGATCATGTATGCAATTATTTTCGTAAGCGTGACGCCTGAACTTTAGTAGTGTACATAGACCAAAGTCTGCTCTTTCTACTAAAAATCTATACTATTATCAGTCAATTTGCCGATGGAGATAGCTTATTTTTCTATGTCTGGTGTTCATTATATGGCCTAGAAGCTCTATAATTTCATGCAGTATTGTAGAGCACAATTTTGATATTGGCATAGATTAGATCTAGTCGGTTATATGCGTGTTTAAATGAATACCATACAGAATCTAATCACACTATTTGTACATTCAGGTAACTCAGGTTGCTGCATTGCTACAATACGAGAAGTTCATAAAAGAATTAAACGCACCGCAACTGACGTACATCAAGTTGATTGGACTGGGTGAACTTCTCCAGACTCCTGGCATGAGAATGAGACGTCTACTATGCCAGGCCATCGCTTATTCATATGATGCAGAGCAGGATGCCTTTATAATTAATGGGAGACCATGTAGGATCACACTAAAAGATGTGGAGCATATAACAGGCCTGCCCTGCATGGGGAAGAATCACGTCTCTTCAAATCACAACAATACTTTGGAGTTGTGGAAGGAACTGAAATACCCCAATGACACAAAAGTAACTTTGAAAGGATTGCTAGCCAAGATGAAAGGCGACAGCACACCTAATTTTGTGAGGCCATTTGTCTTGTACACCATAGGAAAATATGTAAGCCCGACAACACAGCAGTATGTGGACAACAGATACCTTGGGATTGTTAGAAACGTTGAGACAATAAAGAGCACCAACTTTGGACAGCTTACACTTGACCATCTTATGACTAGTGTCAGGAAATTTGTAAATGGTGGAGAAAATCTGGAGGGCAACCTACCAATACTGCAAGTAATACAATCATTATTAACATACAATACATTTAATTTTATGGAAAAATTTCTAAGCTGTTTTTGTTGTAATGCAGACGTGGTACTACGAGAAGTGGAGGATGCACCAATTGGACTCTACCATCTCGTATGCATCAAGGTTAAGGCCGCTGATCCAAAACTGGAGTGACGAGCAGGCACAGAAGGTTGACAACATAATCAACAAAAATTATATAGGGGTTGGAGAGGTAAAGTGTTAGTACTGTGTGCCTGGATTATCTACCATATGTTTTGAATGATACTAACGACACTAACATACAATATGTCGATGACCTGTTGCGGCCTTTTAATCCGCCACCAGTTGGGACGCCGGTCAAACCAAAGACTAACGGTCAGGTAAATGATGAACATCAGGCACAAATATATATTGTAACTTTGCAAGTACAATCAAAGTCATATGCTTCTAACTGCTTGTAATTTGCAGGATAAGGCACTCATGGGCCGTGTATTGGCTGATATGAAAGAAGTTGCCTCCATTGTGCGGGAAGCCAGTGCACAACATTTGATAGGATGAGCACCCTTGAAAAAAAGGGACGAGTGCCTTAGGCGTACACTTGCGAACGGTAGACGCACGGACGACCTCATCACAGAATTCAATGTAAATATACCATTATGAGTTTCTATAAATATTTTTACTATCAATACTCTCCACACTAACACATTTTTTAAAAGAACCACCGCTATATGGAATATTTGATGCTGATCGCCCAGGAGTAGAGGACATACAGCTATCTGACCTGGGAGTACCTGCGGACCCAATGGAGGTCCCAGGAGAGAATACTACTCACCAGCAAAAACAAAAAAAGACACGGAGGTCATTGCCAAAGGCATTTCTGCTAAGGGAATAAAAAAAGATAACATGGATGCCCCCATGAAGAATGTACCTGAAGATTTGCAGTCTGCTCCTAGTTTGCAATCACGAAAGCATTAAAAAACCACCACAAGCCTTGAAGCTTTCATGGTGATACACATTTCACATCTAACTGATTTTGTTTTAAGTTAATGTAGATTCGTAGCTAACATATGATCTTCCACGTTCAGGATGAAGAAGACAGAGATGTTGCTGTAGCTTGCAAGGAGAGTCTCAAGAATGTTTCAGAGCTTTATAAAGAGGTGGATGCTTCGTAGGGTGCTCCGAGTTTGGATTCGCGAAATCATTCTAAAGCCACTAGAAGCCTTGAAGCTTTCCTGGTGATGCACATTTTACAGTTAACTGGTTTTGTTTTTTTATTTCGTGCAAATTGCAAGCTAACAAGTGCTTTATTTCGAATCACAGGATCCTCTGAATTTGAGGCACAATGAGAATGTGCGAAAGGCTGAAGAAAGAAGAGCTCAAGATGATGAAGATGTCAGTATTGAGGTGGGGGGAGAGGCAGGTACCAACAGCAAACACCGGTCTGCCAAGGCTAAGGCTATAAGGGAGCCGGAAGAGACCCATGTCTTCCCAGTTAATGAGGACAACTATGATGATTCTTTAGCAAAGCAGCGAGAAGATAGTGTGGTTGATTCCATGTACCAACTCGTACGAGCATCCGGAAAAGAGTGGCATCTTCATTATTGTGCAATGAAGATTATGTTCTGTACGATAGTGATAAGAAGAGAAAGAAAAACAGAACTCCATCGGAGTCTACCAATGATTCCAAGGACACAAAGAATACAAAGAGGAAAAACCGTGCAAAGCATTTTTAAAGATACAGACACAGGTGCTTCGAGGCTGGAGACCGACCTTGACAAGTTTCGATAGAATTACGTGGCTGAAATTGTCAACACCTCAGGTCTTGATAAACAATTGGTGGTAATTGATGACATTGTTCTGCTACAGAAGCATTTGCAATGCCTCACCATGACAGATGGATTTTTAGATGACAAATGGTTGGGTGACGAAGTAAGATATTTGCTAAATTATTTTATCAATTTTCTTTTGCATAGTACAATTAACTTGAATTTTGTTTTAGTTGGTTGATGCTGTGATTCAGATCATGCGTCATGATCATCCTAAGGAAATAAGGGACGGGCAACTGGTTTACATTGAGAGGGTGGTCGGCATCGCTATGCTGCAAAGAGATGGTAAGGTAGAGAACTGCCACGAGGCCGCTTTGGCGGGCAGTCATGGAACAACAAAAGGAGACAACTACCTCAGACATGATCTGGTACCATCTAACCATGACATAAGCACATTTATTTTTGTAATCATTATGCAGGTTGATGTAATCATGTTTGCTGTCCAGGTTTTTCTACCTACGAACATGGCGAACACCCACTGGTTCCTTGTGGTCAAAAACCCCAGAAGGAGGGAGATTCAGATTCTTGATTCACTTTTCAGCTACGTAGTAACACAAGTGGTTCACATGGTGAGATTTTAAACGTCTTTCAATATAACACAGCATTTAGCATCATACCTAACCTTGAACCGTGAGCCACTTCTCATACTATGGACTTTGGCAGATACGTGGGGTGGAAGCACATCTGAGAGCATAGTTGCGAATCAATGGACCACAAAGCCATGCATGGCAAGACATTAACGTGACCTAATGGACAGTAAAGCATGTTCATGTGCCAAGACAAGATGACAAGTCAGTCAACAGTATTAGCTTATAAATATGTTTTTCATTGTTAATACGTGAAATGGTGCTAACATAATTAATTGTTGTAGTTCTTCTTGTGCACTTTACATGCTGAAGAACATCGAATTCTTTACGGGGTAAGATCGTACGCTGCATTATGACCAAGTACATAGAGTAACACCTAAAATTCTGCCAATATTGTAAACATATGGAACGATACTAACATATCCTCCCATGCAGGCATACAATGACAATTATACAAGAGAGCTGCCTGTTGTCCTTCTTAATTCTCCCTACAACAAATTGAAGTCCATGAAAAGGCTGAAGACGTACAATGCTAGCCTATTGGATGCAGCTACGATTGAAGATCATGAAGATGCAAGCAGTTTGTCCAATAGTGGTTGATTCTTAGATCTGGAGTGTACACTTGGTTATGAAGCGGTAGAGTAGGGTGTGGTTTGGTTTTAGTCCCGAAGAAGGTTTCCTAGCCATGGTCATAGTCCAGTGCGGATTAATCAAGTTGTAATATTTCATAGTACTGGTTCCAAATACTATTCTTGAAATAAATTTGGTCTGCATGGGAGATGCTGAAACATATATTGGCCTTTTACAACCAGAACTTTTGAAGCTCAGGAAGTTTAAATGAATTCTTAAATTTATATTTAAGTGTCGTCTGAGTCTGGACAATATTCAAAACAATTACATTGCTAGTTAAAAGTTTCA
This sequence comes from Triticum urartu, assembly GCF_003073215.2. NCBI lineage: Eukaryota > Viridiplantae > Streptophyta > Magnoliopsida > Poales > Poaceae > Triticum > Triticum urartu. The sequence continues at coordinate 41,532,477 of NC_053027.1, read as the reverse complement.
GAATTTTTGTAACATCGCTAGTTAGAAGTTTCAGAATTCTTTTAACGTCGCTAGTTAGAAGTTTCAGAAAAATTTCAGCGAGTGCTGAATTTTTTTGGCATCGCTAGTTAGAAGTTTCAGAATTTTTTTAACATCGCTAGTTAGAAGTTTTAGAAAATTTTCAGCGCGTGCTGAAATAGTTTGGCCGAAATTCAGCGAGGCTAAAATATTTTGGCTGAAAGGCAAATATTGCAATGAGTGCTGAAATGAATGAACTTCAGTTATTTCATCGAAATCTCACCGAAGTGAAAACCATGGTGTCGTGCCATCTTGAGCAGCACCAGACATGATTCAGTATTATTATTAAAATTTAGCTCACATATACGAGGAAAAAAGGTATGAGCATGAGCATGCAAGATCGGATGGGCAATAAAATAGCTTCACAAGAGAGTAAAATACTTCACGTGTGAAGACTCAATCTTAGTTGACTTTAGAACCAGTTTTCATCCTAAAAGAGGTCCGGTGAACTACTTATAAGCAATAATAAAAGCGGTCCAGTTCTTTTGGCGGATTTTCAAAGAAACGGGAACAATATCTTTTTGATGATCGTGATTCTCAGAAGACCTACGTGTTGTTACGCAACTTACCTTGGTTTTTTTAAGCCATAATTAACTTACCTTGGTTTTGCTAAACTCTCCACGCCCCCACCCCCTAATATTCAACCAGGTGGATCCCCTCCCTTGATTTCCTCCAACCAAAGAAATCTATACGTAGATATATGCCCGGGTTGTTACGATCCCTCTAAATAGGGATCCTATGAAACCTCGTAGATCATAGTTCGTCCTTTTGCGCCGCCCAAACCAGCAAGACAGAAGGACGGAGCAACCCAGGAATCCGAATCCAGCAAGACCGAACGACGGAGCCAAACATGAATCCTCTAGTAACTCCCCATGATCTCAGCCGCTGCTATTTTTCGTACCACGATCTTCCTCCCATGATCTCTTGCTGCGAACCCACTCGTTGTTTGCATATTCATGTAACTCATCACATTTTTAAACAAATTAAGTTGGGGGCGTTAGGGGAGGGCGCTAGGATTTGTTTCCTACCAGATTGGCAGTTCATTGATTAATTCCAGGCTAAATCTTAGCATCTGGTCATGTCGATGCCAATTAGTGCAGCGGGCACTTGCCTTCTTTTTTCCTTCTGCACGAGTTATGGAAGGCATCGATGGCCCATGTTTTAATTCCATACTGCTGACCATGATTAGCGCCTAGAGTTGAGGAGACCACGGTTGGATAGTTTTTTTATTTTCCAATCTTTATTTTATTTCAGATAAGTGCCTTGCAATGGAGATTACCTTAGATGACCGTTCAAACGTAACCAAGCTGAATCACATGATAGTATTTGCACATACATGGAACTCAGCATGCTTGTACCTCATGCAGTAGCGTAGAGCACAATTTTTATGTTGGTATATATAAGTTGTATTCGTCTGTATGAGTGTTTAAATTGTATACCATGCTGAATCTAATCACACTTGCACATCCATTGAACCTAGGATGCTTTTTTGCCTCCATATGTGGAGTTCATAAACGGATTAAACACGCAGCAAAGGATGTACATCCAGTTGATAGGACTGGGTGGACTTCTCAAGACACCTAGCATCAAAATTAGACGTGTACTCTGCCTGGCCATCGCTAATTCATATGATGCAGAGCAGGATGCCTTTATCATCAATGGGAGACCATGTAGGATCACACTAGAAGATGTAGCGCATATAACAGGAATGCCCTGCCATGGGAAGAAGCACGTCCCTTCAAATCTTGATGATGATATGGAGTTGTGGAAGAAACTGAAAGACCGTAATGACACCAAAATAACTTTCGAAGGATTGCTAGCCAAGATGAAACTCTACAGCACTCCAAATTTTGTCAGGCCATTTGTCTTGTACACCATAGGAAAATATGTATGCCGAACAAAAGAGGAGTATGTGGATAACAAATATCACTAGTGCAGAACCGGGCAATAGCACCGGTTCGTAAGGGCCTTTAGTGCCGGTTCCATAACCGGCACTAAATTGTGGGCACTAAAGGCCCCCCCTTTAGTACCGGTTCAGCATGAACCGGTGCTAAAGGGCAACCACGTGGCACGAGCCAGCTCCGTGGGCGCGTAGGACATTAGTACCGGTTGGTAACACCAACCGGTACTAAATGTTTGGGTGTGTTTTGGTTTTATTTTTTATTTTTACTTTAATTTTGTGTTTTCAATTTAATTTAGTGATTGTTTTACATTATAATGAGTTGTTAAATCATTAGGTGAATGTACCGCAGATTAGTTTGACTGGATGGTGGATCCTAGCTAAGTCATCAAGTATATGTCATATCCATATTATATATACTTGATCACCTACTTAAGTGATCGAGGTAATATGGATATGGCATATACTTGATCACTTAGCTAGAATCCATCCAGTTGAAACTAATATGCAGTTTCTTTCATAAATGATATAATAACTCATCATCATCATATTAATATAATTAAAAAATCTTGCATCATATATATCATCACCAACGGTTTTCATAGCAAAGATATCATAGAGTTCAACATGGTAATGATATTATAAGCATTCATAACACCACAAAAGCAAATCACTCTTTGAGATTAAGTTCAGGACGAAGAACACGGACATGAGAGGTCAAGTGCTAAGAGCATGAACTAGCTAATTAATCACTCCTGCTGCTCTCTCTCAGGTAAAATAGCATAGAACATGTATAGCTTTGCCGATTCATCATATTGGGGCATGCACATGAACCTGTCTCCTAATCGTGGGTTGCGCTTCTGATTGCTGCCCCCTAGTACTTCTCTGTGATCATTCACAATTTTGCTCCAGTATTTTACTATTAAGCATTCCTCGCTATTAGAAATCTTGAATGCACTAAAGTGCATTGTAGGATATCTTGGCCGTAAGCTAACAATATTCATGGTACCTTTAGTCTCGATCCAATCAGGCACAACATTCATCGGGAGTCCCTGTTAAAGAACATCGTATAGTAACATACTTAGCAATGAAGTTTAGCTTTAAAAAATAATGTATGCAAAAGATGCACTGAGGAGAAATAGTAGAAATCTTACCATCTTTCCTAAATATATGTGACTGTAGTTCAGTACGAACACTATTGGTCGCATGTTTTGAGTACTAACATTTCTAAGTGCAGGAAAGAAATTTTTCTTGACAGCATCAAGATCCTCAAGCCATGAAACATAATGACTTGTCTCCTCGCAGTTTAGTTCAGCCCCGGGACAGTGGACGGTCCTGTCTACCAAGCGTCGGACATGTTTGCTTGATTGGAATTAAGTTGTCAATATAAATTGAGATCTATTAATTATTCAACTAGTTCAAATAATCTCATATCGAAGACATAAAAATGGTTGAGAAACTCACATAATGGTAGAACTGGAGGCATCTGCACATCGACCCAGATGTCTCTATTACCTTCAATATCATCTTCCGGGCGAATATCAAAGGTGACAACCATATCAGGCTCAAATGCATAAGCCTTGCATAGTGCTTGCCAAGTTTTTCATTCAAAATAGCTGTATGTGTCTGCATTGTATAATTTGACGTTGAAGGTACAACCATGCTCGGTCTTCAAGTAAACTCTTTTTACCTCCATAGTTTCGTTAGGACTGAAACCTATCTTATCCAAGACAAAAATTCTTGCATGGCAGGTGATACGCTAGTAGAATAGTGAAAAATGAAAATTAAAAGCTGAAGCAAATGAAGCATAAGTCATGCTTAATTACGAAAAAAGACTTGTCATTGTGACTTACTGTATCCACTTCAAAGTTCTCATCCAGCTTGATGCTGAAGCGTCTATCATCAACTAGAAAATTTCTGCCACACAGGCCACGCTGGTCTTCGCAGTATTCGCACATAATGAAATCGTGTTCATCGTCAGACGACATTCCTATGTTCATAGGTGAAACATTAAACACTTATTAGTTCTATTAATTCAACTAATTCTGTTAATTCAACTAGTTCAACTAATTAATTGAACTAATTCAACTAAGCACTTACGAAAAATATACCTAATTAATTGAACCAATTCAACTAACTAGTTCAACTAATTAATTCAACTAATTCAACTAACCTAGTTCTATTAATTTTCTTACTAAAAATAAGGTAGCAAGTTCTATATAATAAAATGTTAATTAGATAATGAAATCTCATATAACTAAATTAAATATATATCTAACATATAATTTATATCTAATTCATCTAACATTAGACATTAATATCTAACATGTGTTCATATATAGGTGAAACATTAAACACTTACTAGTTCTATTAATTCAACTAAATAAACTAGTTCTATTAATTCAACTAAGCATCTACTAAAAATAAACTAGTTCTATTAATTTCTTACTAAAATAAAGTAGGTAGTTATATATAGTAATATTTTGATTAGATCATCAAATCTCATATACCTAAATTTTCTTACTAAAAATAAACTTGTTCTATTAATTTTCATACTAAAAATAAACTAGTTATGTTAATTCAACTACTTCAAATCTCATATATATACCTAATTAATATCTAGCTAATTCATCTAAAATTGACATTAATATTTAACATTTTTTCCATATAATTCATCTAGCTAACATTAACATTCTAACATTATTATCTACGTATGTGTGTGTGTGTGCTTGTGTATGTGTGTGTGTATGTGTGTGTGTGTGTGTGCGAGTAGGGGGCGGCAGCGTACGGGCCGCGGCGGGCGATGCGACGGGGACGGGCGGCGGGCGAGGCGGCGGCGACGGGCGGCGGGGGCGACGGCGGTGACGGCGAGGACGGGTGGCGGGGGCGACGGCGGTGACGGCGACGACGGGTGGCGGGGGCGATGGTGGCGACGGCGACGACGGGTGGCGGGGGCGACGGCGGTGACGGCGACGACGGGTGGCGGCGGCGACGGCGGTGACGGCAACTACGGGCGGCGGGGAGGCGAGGGCGGCGGGGGCGGGGCGCGATGGGCGACGGGCGCGGCGAAGAAGTTGGATCGAGAAGAAGTGGTCGATGAAACTGAATTTTTCGTAAGTGCCATATATATAGGAGGGGCCTTTAGTACCGGTTGGAGCCACCAACCGGTACTAAAGGCCAATTTTCGCCAGGCCAAGGGGCGGGAAACGGCCCCTTTAGTACCGGTTCGTGCCACGAACCGGTACTAAAGGCCCAATCATTAGTACCGGTTGGAGCCACCAACTGGTACTAATGGTTGTGCGCTGCCACCGGCGGTGCACAATGTTTAGTCCCACCTCGCCGAGCGAAGGGGAGCCGCACTGGTTTATAAACCGAGCCGCGGCTGCTCTTTCAAGCTTCTCTATATATCTGTTTTCTGGGCCTAACTAGGGCGCGCTGCCCTGTGAGTCTGCTGGCCCTTCCGGGCCCGCATTTGCACACCCTAGGTCTAGCAGGCCCACTGGGCAGCGCCCCAACAAATTTTTTATAAAGTTTTTTCTTTTCTGCATTATTTATTTTCTTCTATTTATTTTTGAGTAATTTTTTATATAGTTTTTTCTTTTCTGCTTTATTTATTTTCTTCTATTTATTTCTAAGTTGTTTTTTTGTGACCCTCTCTACTCTGATACTTCGAAATGATAATAACATTGCAAGTTTCAACATTTTCAGAATTCATTTTGTAGTGATTTTCAATATCACAGTCATTTAGCCCTCTAAACAATTAGGGAAATGACCGAAAACAACAAACGATGTCAGAACATGTTGGAAATTGATGACGTTGCTTTGAATGCTGCATACTGAACACAAAAGAAGTCCGGAGTTCAAATAAGTTTAAAAAACATTGAAGTGCCCGTGTAACAGATGAGTTCTCGTCCGAAACCAAGATACTCGGAAAGAGTTTGTCTAGTTTGTACACGAAGTGCGTCTAGTTTTTGCCGTGACCCTCTCTACTCTTTCGCACATGCTATGCGGGTGAAATGATGATACCATGCCAAGTTTCAACATTTTCAGAGTTCATTTCGTAGTGATTTTCAATTTCAAGGTCATTTAGCTCTCTAAACAATTTGGTAAATGACCGAAAAACAACAAATGATGTCAGAACATGTTGGCAATTGATGACGTCGCTTTGAATGCTGCATACTGAACACAAAAGAAGACTGGAGTTCAAATAAGTTTAAAAACATTGAAGTGCCCGTGTAACAGATGAGTTCTCGTCCGAAACCCTGATACTCCGAAAGAGTTTGTCCAGTTTGTACACGAAGTGCGTCCAGTTTTTGCCGTGACCCTCTCTACTCTTTCGCACATGCTATGCGGGTGAAATGATAATACCATTGCAAGTTTCAACATTTTCAGAATTCATTTTGTAGTGATTTTCAATATCACGGTCATTTAGCTCTCTAAACAATTAGGGAAATGACCGAAAACAACAAATGATGTCAGAACATGTTGGAAATTGATGACGTTGCTTTGAATGCTGCATACTGAACACAAAAGAAGTCCGGAGTTCAAATAAGTTTAAAAAACATTGAAGTGCCCGTGTAACAGATGAGTTCTCGTCCGAAACCCTGATACTCCGAAAGAGTTTGTCCAGTTTGTACACGAAGTGCGTCCAGTTTTTGCCGTGACCCTCTCTACTCTTTCGCACATGCTATGCGGGTGAAATGATGATACAATGCCAAGGTTCAACATTTTCAGAGTTCATTTTGTAGTGATTTTCAATTTCACGGTCATTTAGCTCTCTAAACAATTAGGGAAATGACCGAAAAAGAACAAATGATGTCAGAACATGTTGGAAATTGATGACGTCGCTTTGAATGCTGCATACTGAACACAAAAGAAGTCCGGAGTTCAAATAAGTATAAAAAACATTGAAGTGCCCGTGTAACAGATGAGTTCTCGTCCGAAACCCTGATACTCCGAAAGAGTTTGTCCAGTTTGTACGCGAAGTGCGTCCAGTTTTTGCCGTGACCCTCTCTACTCTTTGGCACATGCTATGCGGGTGAAATGGTGATACCATGCCAAGTTTCAACATTTTCAGAGTTCATTTTGTAGTGATTTTCAATTTCAAGGTCATTTAGCTCTCTAAACAATTAGGTAAATGACCGAAAAACAACAAATGATGTCAGAACATGTTGGAAATTGATGATGTTGCTTTGAATGCTGCATACTGAACACAAAAGAAGTCCGGAGTTCAAATAAGTTTAAAAAACATTGAAGTGCCCGTGTAACAGATGAGTTCTCGTCCGAAACCCTGATACTCCGAAAGAGTTTGTCTAGTTTGTACATGAAGTGCGTCCAGTTTTTGCCGTGACCCTCTCTACTCTTTCGCACATGCTATGCGGGGGAAATGATGATACCATGCCAAGTTTCAACATTTTCAGAGTTCATTTTGTAGTGATTTTCAATTTCACGGTCATTTAGCTCTCTAAACAATCACTACTAGGGAAAAGGCTAGCAGCAGCGTGGGTTTTAAGCCTATCAGCATCGCGGGTACCCGCGCTACCAATAAGGCGCTACAGCTAACTCTTAGTAGTAGCGCTGCCTGTACCCGCGCTACCACTATTGACTATAGCAGCTGCGCTTTTCAGGAACGCGCTGCTATTACTTAGCTGTAGCGATTTCCCGGTACAGCGCTACTGTTATATCTTTCACCATTTCCCCATTCCGGCTTCGATAAACTGCAATTTCCAGATACTAGGTACTACTAGATATCAATTTCATAAAACATTATAGGTACTAGGTAGTACTCCCTCGGTTAGAAATTACTCGTCGTGGTTTTAGTTCAAATTTGAACTCAAACCACGATGAGTAATTTGGAACCGAGGGAGTACTAGATAACAATTTCATATATACTCAACATGCATCCTCAAGCAGTACAAGGTGACATCGACGACAATCATCATATTTAGTTCTAGATGATATCGATGACGATCATCGTATGTAGTTCTACATGATATCGACGACGATCATCATATGTAGTTCTAGATGATATAGCCACATACACATATGTAGTTCTAGATGATATCGACGACGATCATCATCCTCAAGCCTGGGCGGTGGGTGTTCCTGATAGTAATTAGGATGGCCTATCCAGCACGAAGATTCTTGCCAACGAGGAATCTCTTCCACCCAACCGAGTTCAAGTGTGTGCGACCATCTGTGCCCATGCGGTAAGTACATGTGGTGACGGAGCCCCTTGCGGTAAGGCGTAGTCCAACTGAGCCTTCTTCATCAGGCTGGATACCACAACTCACAGATAGGTTCTTTGGCAATCTCTGAATAAGAAAAACATATCAATTAATAAATATCCTAAGCATGTGATCAGACTCTATACTAAAGTATATCATCGACTAGATTCCACAAAGCATATCATTGGACTCTACACTAAGCATATCATCGTATTCACTAAGCATATAATCGGATAATTTGCATTTGTAACTATAACAATAAAGCATATATATATATCATCAAATTACTACATGCAGTACGTATAACATACCATTTCATGCCGATCGACCATGGTACTTGTCAGGCGGGTCACGAATGGCACCCCGACAAAGTCATCACGTGGCGGAATTATGTCCCATAGGTTGCACACCTCCTCCTAACTCAGCCTCATTCTTTGAGCTATGATGGCTTCATGAAGTGGGTTCTCATCATCTTCATTGAGTGGGTCCTCATTATCTTCATCATCTTCGTCATCTTCATCATCTTCCACCAGGTTGATATAAATGACAACCATCTTGGGTCTTTCTGCTCTAAAGGAGAATCTGATCAACTCACCACCAGTAAGACGCATGCGAGCGAGGAAACGGCCCCATTCATCTCCTCCAATCTGCGACATATTGTGTCCTTTCTCGACCTCCATAGTGTACGGCCCCCCGGGAGCCTCAAATGTCACAGTGTCTCCTGTCAGCTTGTTGAATTTCAACCTCACATTGCATGGGACGATCTGTGTAAGAAAAGCAAAATGACACAATGCAGTAATGCCAACACTAAAAATAAAATAGTTGTTACATTTCATCTAATTTCTTACCGCCATATGACGAAAACTCGGATGGAAGTAGATGCCGAACAGCTTGCCAGTTGCAAGGCTGCTGGCGCACCTTGACTTGCACAGTCGACATAGTGGTGCTGGTGGTGGTGCCATTTTACTAAATCAACTAAATCAAAATGTTCTAAATCAACTAGCCTACTAAATCAACTAAATCAACTAGCCACCAAATAAACTAAATCAAAATGTTCTAAATCAACTAAATCAACTAGCCTACTAAATCAACTGAATCATATCAACTAAATCGACAAAATCAACTAGCATACTAAATCAACTAGCATACTAAATCCACTAGCATACTAAATCAACTAAATCAAAATGTTACATATGAAAGCCTACTAAATCAAAATGTATCAGGGAGGAGGGACAAGGAGGGGTGACTCGAGGAGGGAGAAGATAGTAGGACGGAGGAGGAAGGCGGAGCGAGGAGGGGCCGGCCGGCGGCGAGTGGAGGGAGGACGGATCGAGGAGGAAGGCGGAGTGAGGAGGGGGCGGCCAGCGTCGAGTGGAGGGAGGACGGAGGAGGAGGCCAGTACCGAGTCCAGCGAGGAGGATGAGGCGACAGCGGCGCAGATCGGGGGAGGGGCGACGGGGGAGGACCGGCGGCGCGGGGGGTGAGGAGGAGACCGTGAGTGTGTGTGAGTGTGATCTGTGGATGAGGCTAGTGAGATCTGTAGTTAATTTAGCAGTAGCGATTATTACCTAAATGCGTTGCTGCTATGTTATATAGCAGTAGCGCTGTCTATTTTAATGCGCTGCTGCTATAACTGCCCTCGCGGCGGCGTCGTGGGAATTTTAGAAGTAGCGTCGCTTGGAGTGAGCGCGCTACTGATAAACTTGTTTCGGCAGCGAGTTTCCACAGCCCGCGCTACTGCTACTTAGCAGCAGTGCCTGATTTTATAGCGCACTGCTGGTAAGATTCTGTGTATAGGCTTTTCCCTAGTAGTGAATTGGGGAAATGACTGAAAAACAATAAATGATGTCAAAACATGTTGGAAATTGATGACGTCGCTTTGAATGCTGCATACTGAACACAAAAGAAGTCCGGAATTCAAATAAGTTTAAAAAACATTGAAGTACCCGTGTAACAGATGAGTTCTCGTCCGAAACCCTGATACTCCAAAAGAGTTTGTCCAGTTTGTACGCGAAGTGCATCCAGTTTTTGCTGTGACCCTCTCTACTCTTTAGGACATGCTATGCGGGTGAAATGATGATACCATGCCAAGTTTCAACATTTTCAGAGTTCATTTTGTAGTGATTTTCAATTTCACGGTCATTTAGCTCTCTAAACAATTAGGTAAATGACCGAAAAACAACAAACGATGTCAGAACATGTTGGAAATTGATGACGTCGCTTTGAATGCTGCATACTGAACACAAAAGCAGTCCGGAGTTCAAATAAGTTTAAAAAACATTGAAGTGCCCATGTAACAGATGAGTTCTCGTCCAAAACCCTGATACTCCGAAAGAGTTTGTCCAGTTTGTGCACGAAGTGCGTCCAGTTTTTGCCGTGACCCTCTCTACTCTTTCGCACATGCTATGTGGGTGAAATGATGATACCATGCCAAGTTTCAACATTTTCGTAGTTCATTTTGTAGTGATTTTCAATTTCACGGTCATTTAGCTCTCTAAACAATTAGGGAAATGACCGAAAAACAACCAATGATGTCAGAACATGTTGGAAATTGATGACGTTGCTTTGAATGTTGCATACTGAACACAAAAGAAGTCCGGAGTTCAAATAAGTTTAAAAAACATTGAAGTGCCCAAGTAACAGATGAGTTCTCGTCCGAAACCCTGATACTCCGAAAGAGTTTGTCCAGTTTGTACACGAAGTGCGTCCAGTTTTTGCTGTGACCCTCTCTACTCTTTAGGACATGCTATGCGGGTCAAATGATGATACCATGCCAAGTTTCAACATTTTCAGAGTTCATTTTGTAGTGATTTTCAATTTCACGGTCATTTAGCTCTCTAAACAATTAGGTAAATGACCGAAAAACAACAAATGATGTCAGAACATGTTGGAAATTGGTGATGTCGCTTGGAATGTTGCATACTGAACACAAAAGAAGTCCGGAGTTCAAATAAGTTTAAAAAACATTGAAGTGGCCGTGTAACAGATGAGTTCTCGTCCGAAACCCTGATACTCCGAAAGAGTTTTTCCAATTTGTACACGAAATGCGTCCAGTTTTTGCCGTGACCCTCTCTACTCTTTCCCACATGTTATGCGGGTGAAATGATGATACCATGCCAAGTTTCAACATTTTCAGAGTTCATTTTGTAGTGATTTTCAATTTCACGGTCATTTAGCTCTCTAAACAATTAGGTAAATGACCGAAAAACAACAAATGACGTCAGAACATGTTGGAAATTGATGACGTCGCTTTGAATGCTGCATACTAAACACAAAAGAAGTCCGGAGTTGAAATAAGTTTAAAAAACATTGAAGTGCCCGAGTAACAGATGAGTTCTCGTTCGAAACCCTGATACTCCGAAAGAGTTTGTCTAGTTCGTACACGAAGTGCGTCCAGTTTTTGCCGTGACCCTCTCTACTCTTTCGCACATGTTATGCGGGTGAAATGATGATACAATGCC
>NC_053027.1:41509683-41519832 GCF_003073215.2 Triticum urartu | reverse complement strand
CAAGCTCGCGTTCTTCTTCTCGAACCACTCCAATCATGTCCGGAGCAGGAGGCTAGTGGATGGTCTCCTCCATCACGGAGGAGAACATCAAAAAGTTACGAGAAGCCGGATACATGGCCGTGGATATCGCGCACCGGCTGCCCAATGCGGGGCAGATCGTCCCCACGCCCGAACCCCATGAGAGGGTAGTTTTTCTTACCCATTTCGTCCGCGGACTGCGATTTCCTCTCCACCCGTTTGTCCACGGGCTCATGTTCTACTATGGGCTGGATTTTCATGACCGGGCCCGCAATTTCATCCTCAACATCTCGGCGTTTATCGTCGTGTGCGAGGCCTTCCTCCGCATCAGGGCCCACTTCGGCCTATGGCTGAAAACCTTCAGTGTCAAACCGAAGGTGGTGGGTGGCCAGGAAGCAGAGTGTGGAGGCGCCATGGTGGGAAAGATGCCTAATGTCACACAGCTCGAGGGCACCTACGTGGATACCATAAAGGGGTGGCAATGGGGTGGTTCTACATCACCGAGCCGCGCGACTCCAACTGGGTGGCGGCCCCCAAATTTCGATCCGGAATCCCCACGTGGCTCACCTCCTAGAAAAAGAAGGGCCTATCCTGGGGTTCCATGGTAGAGCTGACCAGACTCCAGACCTGCATCCAGAACATGACGAACAAGAAAATCAAGCTCGTCAACGTGGTCCAGGTTATGCTCTTCCGCCGGATCCTTCCGTGCCAACGACGGGCATTTGTTTTGTGGGAGTTCGACTCGGCCAAGCACCAGACGCTGCGAGAGCTCTACGACACGATGCACGAGGACATCTGGAGGGTGCTGTTCAAGGGCGCCGAGATGCCTCCCTCCCTTACCGAGGACCACGGACTCAGCACAAAGCGTCGCGCCCATCCGGTAGGCTTTTATATCTCTCAGGGTATTTATTCTCCCTGGTTTAGTTATGTGCTGGATCTAAGCTTTCATGTCATTAACAGGACTGGATAGAGACAGCGGAGCAGCTTGATTGCCCAGCCCCCCTGCCCGAAGATCCTACAGACGCTCTTCTAACGAAGATGCTGACTCCGGCACCTTATGAGGTGCCGGAAAATAAGGCCAAGAAGAAGGCCACGGGGACCCGAAAGGGTCTCCAGCACAAGGTTACATCGGGCTCATCATCTGATGACTCCGTGCGCACTCCTCCCATGGAAACGAGGAGGAGGAGAAAAGCTCTCCCCCCCAGCCGGGGGCGACAAGAAAAGGAAGGCCGACCCATTCGGGTAGGCTGAAGGGTCCAAGAAGGGAAAAACCCTCCCTCCGGACTGTGCCACGACGGCCGCCGACGAGTGGCTACCCTGGGACAAGCCCCTGGCGAAGTCATAAGTGTCCGGACACCATAGTGCTTCATGGTATGTTTTATTGTACTGCCTTTCCTCATGCCGAACATGATTATGCAGTCCGTCCCGAGCTCATCTCGACGTACCCTCGTCGAGCGGCTCTTTGGACTCGTCGGATATGAACAACGGTTCTCCTCCAATGGCTTCCACCCATCGCCATACGGACAACACCGAGGTGTTGTCTCAAAAGGCACCGAGCCAAGGGGAGGTGATCCTAGGGGCGCCTCATGACGACCTCCTGGACCCTGGGTACCAAGGGAGCGAGGCTCCTACGGGCTTCGAGTTCGGGCCCCAGCCGGACACTACGTCGGAACCTTCGATGGTTCCGGACTCCAGCAGGCGGTCCCCCATTAAGGGGGGCCAACCATCCGTGCCGGTGTCCTCTGTCCATCCAGAGGCACCGGACACCCTGCTGGAAGCGCTTCGTAGCGCTTCCATCGCCGAAGAGCACCGCACTATCATGAGTGCGGTGGTCGATAAGGTTCAGTCCACCGGAAACGGACTGACCGAAGCTTGCGCCAGCCTCCTAACAGGCTTTGAGGTAAGCATTCAAAATATAAGAAAATATTACTGCATAGATAGTAGCCCCTGATGCTCGGTTTGGTGTTCGTGAAGAAAAGCCGAATAGAGGATCAAATGATAACTTAGGAGTCTAATTAGAGTATGTTTATGTGTATGTGCAGGCTTCACTGCTGGCCACTGCTGCACGTACTGCGGAGGTCTCTGCGCTGAAGCAGGCCCTGAAGCGGTCCGAGGACGAGCTCAGCCTCACCAAGGGGCAGCTCGATGAGAGCAAAGGTAAGATATACCCCCGTCTATATAGTTAAAAAGAAGTTTGGGTGTAAAGTAATAGTATCATCATGAATTTGTCAGGGGCCAAGACCGAGGTGGAGACCCTGCGGAAGGCGGTGTCCGAGGCCGAAGACAAAGCGGCGAAAGAACGCCTGGAACGGGAGAAACAAGAAGCCCGAGTAGGCGAGGTGCAGCAAGAGCTCGAGGCTCTCGCCAAAAATCACGAGTCCTTGGAGCTTGAATCTAGGACGCGAGAGTCCGAGCTCGCGCAGGCGCTTGAAAGCGTCCAAAGCGCCAAGGCCGAAGCCCACAAGGCCCTCCAGGATATTGACGCGCCAAAGAAGATAGGTGCGGGTAAGGCATTCAATATGCAAAGCAAGCATGTGAAGGAGACTTTCCTTTTTGTTACCCGAGTTCGAAGCTCTCCAAGAGCATTTGCAGATCTTCCCCGCATTGTACTGGATGACGCGGAGTTTTACCGGGCTGAGGAATGGAGCTCAGCGGAGAAGTTGTTCCAGTCTCAGTATACTGGGACCGAACACCCTGTGTCCTTGAGCGACCAGCTGAAGAAGTTGGTCGAACTTCACAAGGCGGCCGAACAGGCCATGAGGGGCCTTATAGTCTGGATGCGGCCTGGCGAGCCCCTGTCCGGCAGCTACTTTGGTCTGGTGAGGCGGCTTGTGGAAGCCTGCCCACGGCTTGAAGTCATCAAGCGGTCCGTCTGCATCGAAGGTGCACGCAGGGCTTTTGCCCGGGCGAAGGTGCACTAGGCGAAGCTGGACGCCATGAAGCTGTTAAAGGAGGGGCCGCCGTAGGGCAAGGAGAATCGCTGCCCGAGAATTACTATGAGAGCATCCTGAAGGGTTCCCACTTAGTGGCAGATGAGTGTGCCAAGGATGTAATTTTTGAATGAACATGCCCATGTGATCCTGTAATATGAAACGAGTTCTTTTGCACCACGCGACGCTTTCTTAATTTAAAATATTACCTTCTGTGCGGCCGTTTTTATAAAATCTGAGAGTTGGCCAGTCGTCGGCTTCTATCGCCATGTAACTAGTACTGGGGTGTTCGGGGTAATCCATGTTGTTTTATTATCAATCTTGGATGTTTTATAATCATTTTATATTCATTTTATATCTTTTTTGGAACTAACATATTGACATAGTGCCAAGTGCCAGTTGTTGTTTTTTCCATGTTTTTTACATCGCAAGAAATCAATATTAGATGAATTTCAAATGCCATGAAACTCCACGATGATTTTTTATGGGCCAGAAGGAAGGCAATGGGCCCTGGTTGCACCGGGGGGTGCCCCGATGGGGGCACAACCCACCAGGGCGCCAGTAGGCCCAGGCGTCCCCTGGTGGGTTGTGCCCATCTCGGGTGCCCCCCGGACCGCCTCTTTGCTCTATAAATACAACAATATTCCAAAAACCATAGAACAAGCGACATAATATTCATCTAGCCGCCGTAGAGTCCATAACCACCAGATCCAATCTAGACATCATCTCGGATGGGGTTCACCACCTCCATTGGTGTCTCTCCGGTGATGCATGAGTAGTTCCTTGTAGACGGACGCGTCCATGGTTAGTAGCTAGATGGCTTTCTCTCTCTCTCGTTGAATTCTCAATACAATGGTCTCTTAGAGATCCATATGATGTAATTCTTTTGTGATGTGTTTGTTGGGATCTGATGAACTTCGAGTTTATGATCAGTTATATCTTTTTATATCCATGAAAGTTATTTGAGTTTCTTTCATCTCTTATATGCATGATCTCTTATAGCCTCGTATTTCTTCTCTGATATTTCGGTTTTGTTTGGCCAACTTGATCTATTTATCTTGCAATGGGAAGAGGTGCCCGGTAGTGGGTTCGATCTTACGGTGCTCGATCCCAGTGACAGAAAGGGAACCGACATGTATGTATCATTGCTACTAACGATAAAAAGACGAGATCTATACATACCGCCACATAGATAAACGGATCTTGTCTACATCATGTCATCCTTGTTTGCTAGCTACGCTGGTTATGCATGCTCGGTTTACCCGTTGCGTGTGCTGCTCCTGCCTTTCCTTCACAAATTCTAGTGAATTGTGCTATCTAATTTTACCATGCAATCTGTTGCTCCAGTGTATATGTTCTATATGTCGTGCAGTGTGGTGCTCACTTAGTAATTATTTTGTTAATTAGTTCTCGTCTTCATTTAACTATTTGGTTCAAATGTGCAAATGTGATGTTCAATTCTTTAGGCTGCAATTTCGAATTGTCTTCCATGTGATAAATAAATCGAATTTATCTTTACAAAATTGTGGGTGCATTCTGTTATTGTATACCATGTGAGGAATAAATTGAATTTGGCTGTAGTAAATACATGATAAACAAATACAGTTTCTATAATTGGTTGTAGTTAACTGTTTGGTTAACTGTCTGATCTTCTATTAGGAGTATGTTATATTGTGTAATGTGGTGCTCAGTTAATGTTTGATTCACTTGTTGTCGTGTTTAGTTCACTTCTTGGTTCAATGTTATATTGTGCTATGTGGTGCTCAGTTAATGTTTGGTTCATTTGTTGTGGTGTTTAGTTAACTGCTTGGTTCAATTCTGCAATGCGATGTCCAATTGTCGTGGGTAGAATTTTGTATTCTTGTGCATGTGAGGAATAAATCAAATTTGGCTGCACTTAATACACGAGAAACATATACAAGTGCTATACTTCCTAGTTCTTAATCATGCTTGCTTTGGATAAATGGGTTTTCCATGTGGCTTGAATTAATCTGATGAATCTGCAATGTGATTATTTTTCATCAACATATTTTACTGATAGCATGCGAACCCTTACTTAACCTGATGACTAACTACGTTATTTGTGTTGTAGGGAAACAATGGGAAGCACTGAGGTTTACAATCGAGGTTAGCACGTGCATGGTCCGTTGTCTAATAGCACATTATTGTGCAATTGCAGGAACCATTCTAATATTTAGGTTCTTAACAATTTGGTCTTGCACATGTAGGTCCTGCTGTCAGAGGGTTTGACCCACTGTTCGATCCTTTTTTCATATGGGGAAATGAGTTGTCCATGAATATCATTCAAGTCAAGAAACTCTGAAAGATCAGGATAAAGAAATTAGCGACAAAATACAAAAAGATCTTTGTCTGCACAATGAAGAAGACATCAGTTCACTACAGGATGGTACTAACTATTATACCTTGCCTTTTTATTGCTTTGCCCCACTTCCAATATAGAGAAGATATTTATGCACATCCTTGTTTTTAGGCCTTTCCAAAGAAGTTCATTGATGATTACCTCTCAAACCACCTATATGGTCAAGAGGCGAGGAAGGTATTCATACAACACCCACGGTTCAATATTGAAGTGTTCCTGAAGAGGACGAAGGATGGACGGTCAATCATCCACAGGCAATGGCCTAAAGTTACAAAGACCTTCAACATCAAAGAAGGCTCAATATTCGCCTTCTGCTTCAGCAGTTTTCCACATGAGATACATCTGTCTATGTACCATCTATAATGCTAATTTCGAAAGGTTATAGATGTTGCATGTGAAACTTGGTCCTGGTGTAGTTGTGTAATGGGGTAGCTGAGTGCTGAAGCTATATGATGTTGTACTTAATATATTTCAATTATGAAAATGAAATATATTGTGTGCTTAATATGAACTGTCAATTAGATTAATAAATGGATTATGAATAATCGGATAATTAGCCTGCTAGTGGCGAATTAGCTTACTAATTGGGTTTTGCTATTGCAAACGGTTGTTAAAAAAATACCGTGGGCGATGACCTCAGGCAACGCACACAGTTTCTAGGAATAGACTGTGTTGGATCAATGAACAATTACACACAACCTTCTCTTGAAAACTGTTTGCGTTAGGCCACCTTGCGCAAACGTTTACCACATAAAAACTATGTGTGATGGACAGCCTTTGCCACACAATTTCTTCCACGGACTGTGTGTGATATATTCAATAACGCAAGCGATTTAACGGGAAAAATTGTGTGTGATGTACCTGTGGACGGAAACATTTTCCTTCGAGCGATTGTGTGGGATGTACATACGAACGAAAACGTTTAGCGGGGACTGACTGTGTGGGATGTACTTGCGACCGGAAACAATTTCACCGTATAATTGTAATTTTTTTTAGCTCTACTGTACATATTTCCATATTTGAGCGCTCGCAAGTCGCACACGACCTCATTTTTCCGAACGTGTGTGCCAGGAGGGCATATCTCCGACGATTTCTGGGTCGTGTGGGAAGGACCCCCCTATCGCCCACACTCACTTGCTGACGGTTCCAGATGCCGTCACGGAAAGGGGTTTTAAACCGTTTGTTTAGGAGCTCACTGTACTAGTGCATTATCCCATGTGAGGAAATAAAAGAAGAGAAAGGCCAAATAAAAAAAGAGAGAAGGCACAAAAAAAGAGAAAAGAAAAAAATGTGAGAAAAAGAGAGAAGGGACAATGTTACTATCACTTTGCCCACACTTGTTCTTCAAAGTAGGACCATGATCTTCATGATAGAGAGTCTCCTATGATATCACTTTCATATGCTAGTAGGAATTTTCATTATAGAACTTGGCTTGTATAATCCAATGATGGGCTTACTCAAATGCCCTAGGTCTTCATGAGCAAGCAAGTTGGATGCACACCCACTTAGTTTTCTTTTTGAGCTTTCATAAACTTATAGCTCTACTGCATCCGTTGCATGGCAATCCCTACTCACTCACATTGATATCTATTAATGGGCATCTCCATAGCCCGTTGATACGCCTAGTTGATGTGAGACTATCTCCCTCTTTTTGTCTTCTCCACAACCACTGTCTATTCCACCTATAGTGCTATGTCCATGGCTCACGCTCATGTATTGTGTGATGGTTGAAAAGGTTTGAGAATATCAAAAGTATGAAACAATTGCTTGGCTTGTCATCGGGGTTGTGCATGATTTAAATATTTTGTGTGATGAAGATGGAGCATAGCCAGACTATATGATTTTGTAGGGATAAGCTTTCTTTGGCCATGTTATTTTGAGAAGACATAATTATTTTGTTATTATGCTTGAAGTATGATTATTTTTATGTCAATATTAAACTTTTGTTTTGAATCTTACGGATCTGAGCATTCATGCCACAATAAAGAGAATTACATGGATAAATATAATCAGTAGCATTCCACATCAAAAATTCAGTTTTTATCATTTACCTACTCGAGGACGAGCAAGAATTAAGCTTGGTGATTCTTGATACGTCTCCAACGTATCTATAATTTTTGATTGTTCCATGATACTATATTATCTGTTTTGGATGTTTTATATGCATTAATATGCTATTTTATATGACTTTTGGGACTAACCTATTAACCTAGAGCCCAGTGCCAGTTTTTGTTTCTTTCCTTGTTTTAGGGTTTCGCAGAAAAGGACCAAACGGAATAAAACTTTCGCCATGATTTTTTCTTGGACCAGAAGACACCCAGGAGACTTAGAGTGCAAGTCAGAGGAGCCTCGGGGCGCCCACAAGGGTGGAGGGCATGCCAAGGGGGTGGGGCGCGCCCCCCTACCTTGTGGGCCCCTCATAGATTCCCTGACCTAATTCTTTCACCTATATATACTCTTATACCCCAAAAACATCCAAGGGAGCCATGAAACCACTTTTCCACCACCGCAACCTTCTGTACCCGTGAGATCCCATCTTGGGGCCTTTTCCGGCATCCTGTCCGGGGGGATCGATCATGGAGGGCTTCTACATCAACACCATTGCCTCTCCGATGAAGCATGAGTAGTTTACTTCAGACCTACGTAGTCCATAGCTAGTAGCTAGATGGCTTCTTCTCTCTCTTTGACTCTTAATACAAAGTTCTCCTCGATGTTATTAGAGATCTATTTGATGTATTGCTCTTTTGCGGTGTGTTTGCCGAGATCGGATGAATTGTGGATTTATGATCAGCTTATCTATGAATATTATTTGCATCTTCTCTGAATTCTTGTATGCATGATTTGATATCTTTTCAAGTCTCTTCGAACAATTAATTTGGTTTGGCCAACTAGATTGGTTTTTCTTGCAATAGGAGAAGTGCTTATCTTTGGGTTCAATCTTGTGGCGTCCTTTCCCAGTGACAGTAGGGGAGCAAGGCACGTATTGTATTGTTGCCATCGAGGATAAAAAGGTGGGGTTTTCATCATATTGCATGAGTTAATTCCTCTACATCATTTCATCTTGCTCAAAGCGTTACTCCGTTCATTATGAACATAATACTCTAGATGCATGCTGGATAGCGGTCGGTGTGTGGAGTAATAGTAGTAGGTGCAAGCAGCAGTCGGTCTACTTGACACGGACGTGATGCCTATATTCATGATCATTGCCTTAGATATCGTCATCACTATACACTTTTCTATCAATTGCTCGAGAGTAATTTGTTCACCCACTGTATTATTTTCTATCTTGAGAGAAGTCTATAGTCTTTACCTAATATTAAAGGACGGAGCATTTCATAGTTCTCTATAAGTCACCCCTTTATATCCGTTAGTTTTATGTTAACTTTAAAAATTGACGGCTATGATTTAACCTGTTTTTTTCTCTTAAAAAAGATTCATCCTTGGAAAGAAAACCAACGCGAACAACCCGACCCTCCTCGTGCGTCCAAATCCATTGAAACGGCCCAACCGTGGCTGACCAGAACTCACCTAAAGCCCACGAGCCCAGAAGGCCCACTACCTAACCCTACCGTGATCCCAAAGTCCTCTGCCTCCTCCTCATTTATCCCTCCAGTGTCGTCACGAGGAGAAGCGCCTCTCGCCGATTGCGACGCCAGGGCGCCCTTGCACGGGCAACGCCACCGCTTGCTGCCGGTACTCGCTGGAGGAGCCGCCGATCCGCGACCTTCCTCTACCTCTGGCGCTCTCTTCTCTCCTCCTCGCATGACAGCCATGGCTACAGCCATCGCGGCCACCTGTCCTCCTGCTTGCGGCCATGGTCGTTACTTGCCTCCTGCTAATCCCTCATGTCGGTGTACAAAAGTAGGGGCTCTCCTTTTGCACCCCTTTACTTGTGCACGGGAAGTCAGAGCCGCGCCCACGGCCACACTAAGCAGGGCAGAGAAAGGATGCCAGAGCGCAAGACAGCCAGAGCAACGCCAAGACCAGGGACGCAAAGAGAGCAAGAGAGCGAGGTGGACTCCCCCGGCACGACTCCTGCCGGGGTGGCTTCAGCAGCCCCGACAAGATCCTTGCCGGGGCAACTTGCCTGACGCCAGCAAAGCGCGCCACCCTTGAGCGCAAGGGTTCCCAACACCATCATCCACATGAAACCAAGGCTCGGGAGGCACCTCCATGGTGGCATGCAGAACTTTGTAGAGATCATAAATACACAAGATTAGATGAGAACTAGAAGTCGACGATCCTTGGCGAGATCCTTGCCAAGGAAATCCACGAGACCCCCTGCAAGATCCTTTCCGGGGACGACCGCGGTGCCGCAGCGAGACCCTTTTCGGGCCCTCGTCAAGACCCTTGCCGAGGATGCCTGCGGGGCCGCAGCCAGGCCCGCGTCTGCCATGACTCCACCGCCAATCCCATGCAGCTGCCAGCTCGACCAGCTGGGCAGGCATCTGCATGGCAGCGCGCGGCCTCCACACCAACTCAACAAGCACCTGTGTGGTGGCATGAAGATCTTCGTGAAGACTCCACCACCGCACCAGCCCAGCAACCAACCAACGTGGTGCTACAATGCCTCGTTATCTTGGACGCACGCTGGAGCCAAGTGAGGCGACGACAGCTGGGACGAGTGTCGATGTCAAAACCGGCGGATCTCGGGTAAGGGGTCCCGAACTGTGCGTCTAGGATTGATGGTAACAGGAGATGGGGGACATGATGTTTACCCAGGTTCGGCCCTGTCTATGGAGGTAATACCCTACTTCTTGCTTGATTGATCTTGATGAATATGAGTATTACAAGAGTTGATATACCACGAGATCGTAATGG
>NC_053027.1:41413458-41508683 GCF_003073215.2 Triticum urartu | reverse complement strand
CCGCAGTCCTTCTGTTTCTTGTCGCAGCATAGCTGATCGATGTCTTTCAGCTTGTAGTTGAGACTCAAGAAGCCGAACTGATTCAGATAGTGAGTTTGAATAGCTTGTGCAAGCGGTAGTGGCTAGTAACTCGAATAGTAAACCAAGACAGGACTTTGGGGTTGTGTCACTGTCTTCAAGATAATTTTCCTTTATTGTTTTATCAGCTTCGTTGGAGACCAACAAGGATGTCTCACTATCCTGAATCTTATCTGCATTACTTCCTTTACCATTGCTTAATAAGGCACTCTTCCCCAATATTCTGTCAGCATCTAAAAGAAGAAACAAGCAGACACATAATAGGTTTAGCATGCACTAGTATATGAAACTCATTTTGGTGAACCAGTTCATTAGTAAGGTGGACAAGATTAAACTACCAAGTCTTCTATTGTCAAGTAGTACATTATAAAAGCAAACATATATCTATGTCCTATGGTCACTGCATTGTCTTGCCAAATCAAAATAGAGACATGGTTCAAATCATATCAGTTCAAGAGAAAGCAGCACTGAAAGAATACAAAGCGTGGGAAACTACACGGCACAACAAGATTTCATATGGGTACCACGGGTCTACATGTACAACAACACTATTGGCTCTGTTGTGATGCTAGTAATGTGCATGATATGGGAAGTCAACTATATACACAATTGAAATTGAAATCAACAGAGCTATTTATAAGAGCAAACCTGTTAAAGAAACATGCGTAAACAACCTGTTGTGCCATTGGAGTTTCAATTGGATCGTTCAATTTAAAAACAAGTTTGTATGAGTAAATCCAGTAATAGAAGAGCAAAGCAGTATGCACGATAACAATGGAATCTTAAATGATAATAGTTGTTCTTCAGGTTTAAGCCCTAGTTGTACATGAACAGAGTATAGTAAGATGCAAACATATAGTACTTTAAAAAATGAGCTCATAGACCTTACCACATTCTTGGTTCGGGACCAGTACAGAACAAGGCGTTCCCAGTCATCGTCCGGTAAATGTGTCTCAGGAGAATGTAAGGAAATTTGATGAGTTTCTTTGCCAGTGAAGTATGTTTTCTTCAGGTAATTCCGATACTGCCACCAAGCATTCTTGAAGATAGCAGAGGTATCAGCACAGGTTACCTCATCCTGAGTTCCAAATTGGTCCTTCTCTATAGAGAAAAATGGGAAAATTTGCTGTATTATAACCATCATGGAGGTAGAATGTATGGGACAAAGCAAAGTAATTACCATGAATAACATTACTTACACATAACCCCTGGACAAACACCTGCAACTGGCATTTTCCTTAATCTTCAGTATAATATTTCCATGATGGGAATATACGCACATAGGATTTAACAACATCAAATGTGATAGATGCTAAACTATGAATGGATGGTTGTGCTTCCTCCACAGGAATACGTGTACTAACTGGTGGAGTTGGGGTTCGCCGTGGTAGTACTGGCGCTTTGGGCACTGGAGCTGCCTTACTAACTGCTCTTGTTTGGGAGCTCTGTGGTGGAGATGGTGTTGTGTCAACAGGAACTGGGTTACTATCTACTGGGGTTGGTGTTAGATTGGGTGAAGCTCGTTCTCTATCCATCTCAGTAGGGGTACAATCTGCGAGAGTCTGGGTTATCTGTGGTAGGGCTGGTTCTCGTGCATGTACAACCAGGGTGCTATCTCCACCAAGTGGTAGCGCTGTTTTATTTGAAGACCATGTTTTTACTCCTCTAGATACTGCCATCACCTGCTCCAATTCAAATGGCTGATAAACAGGAAACATAGTTGGATGTACATACATTGTATGAGAGACAGATGCAATAGATAGTGTGGAAAAAAGAGGGCATGAAATAGTTGACATGTATATTGTTTAACTAAAACGGATAGCATGACATAATTTCACATATATGATGTCTATCTAAACTGGATAGCATAGCATAACATAATTTAAAGATATGATGACTAACTAAATAGGATCGCATGACATAATTCACATACATGTTATCTAAGTAATCAGGATCGCATGATTTAATTCACATATGTGATTTATATGCTAAGCAGAGGGCATTCGCATATATGATGTCTGAACTAAGAACATGGTGTTTAATATTGTGTATATGATGTCTAAACTATGCAATGCAAGACACCATATGCATGATATGAGCAGTATAACCATGCCAAGTTAGAGCATACACCTCGGTGGGGAAATAGGACTGGTCATCTGTCTTTGAATCCATCTCCGAGGAGCTATCGGGACCCAACAAGAGATCTGCTTCGACAGGTAGCACTGTCTACTCTGAAGGCCTTGTTTTCACTCCAGATTTTTCCATCACCCACTCAAATGGCCGATTCACAGGAAGAGTAGTTTAATCTACAAACATTGTCGATAAATGGAAATGTAATGAAGAAAAGGATGGGCAAGATATCATTCAAATATATGATGCCTGGTTAAATAGGATGGCATTGCACATTTCACATGTATTATGGCTGGATAAAAGACATGAGAGTGCATAATTCCCATATATGATATTGAAACTAAACATGTGGCATTACAGAACATGTCTAAACTAAGCAGATGACATATATGATGTCGAAAGTAGGCACTGCAAGGCAACATATGCATGATATGACTAACATCATCATGCCAAGTTAGAGCAAACACCTTGGGGGTAAATAGGAGTGGTCAGCTGTGTCTGAATCCGCCTCAGAACAGATATCTTCCTCTGGATTACAATCTGGAGAGGGGGAGGGGGAGGGTTTTTCATTGAACCCACCATGGTGCGATGTCTGCATGACATTGTATTGCTGCGCAAAACTCTTCTCCTTTTCTCTGCATGTTCAGCATGAGTGTGTACAATATCTGACATGCATACAAAAAAATATAGTGAGATTATGTAAGGAGAGCATGCAGAAATCTAGAGTGATGGTAACAACCAGTGGATGGATGCAAAAATAATGATACCAGGCTGATGATTGCGTTAATTTTAAAAAAATAGATGGTGATTGCTTTACTATTTGTTTCCCACCCAAGATGAACAACATAGGCATACCCTAGGTGAACCAGATATTAGATAGAGATACTATTCATTGCTGCCTCGATATGTGCCCCACAACTAATTTAGAACTCAAGTTTGAACATTAATTTGGACATGACTTGGAGTCTAAGAGGTGAACAGGATGATAAAGTAGCAGGTAATATTAAGCAATGCATAACATAAGCAGAAACAAAAGAGTGCGACCTCTCTTGTGGACCAGTGTACTCCTCAGGTTCATTTGCTGATTCGATGATGGTGATGCCGTTGCGGTGGGTGTCAGCGGCAGGGAAGGAGATCTGAGGTGGCGAAAGACGGTCAGGAGTCGTGATGTCTAGTTTGGTGGATGCTTTTGTCGATGGAGCAGCTCAGGTGAGGTGCACGACGTTGCGGCAGGAGAAGGACAAACCACACAAAGTTTTATTCGACACCTACCTGTAACTGAAGTAATTCTGTAAGGGCTCATTTGGCTTGCATGATTCTAAAAACGCAGGGATAGGAAAAACACCGGATAGGATAGGAATGCACATGTGAAACAGAGCATTTGTGAACACAGGATTTATGTCAACTTGGGTGTTTGGGATTGGAAGAGCAGAGGAATGCAAAGAAACATGGCCAAAATAAAGTGAAACCATATGAAAGCGTGTACAGTTAGAACGTTATTCTGCCACTAATGCACTTGGTCTTGTTTTCATGCATAGGATTTTGAAAAGTAGGTCCAGGTGGATGTTTTGCTCCATTTCTTTCAACAAAATGCATGAATAATTGAATAGTAGAGTGCCATAGGAAAATTTCCTATTGCTATGTTTTTCCGTTGAACCAAAATAACCCTAATGGATCGACATGAATGTAGAGTAATAAGTGTTGCGACAAGTGTACAACCTCTTTGCCGTAGCCGTGTCGACCTCAGCATCATTGGGTTGGTCGCTGAAGAAGTTGAGGCAGAGGTGGCTGTCGGAGGTGTGGAGGAAGATCTGAGGAATCTGTAGACAGCGTCCAGGGCACTTCTCTGTTGTGATGGATAGTCCCGTCGTTGGAGCAGCTCCGACGAGCCGTAAGACATCGAGGCTGAAGCATCACAAGACAGAAATCGTTAATCTCAAGTGGTATTCTAATAGCATCTCCAATAGATGATGTAAAATACATTACCAAAAATTGATAGATGTAAAATTTACACCACCAAAAACCACCGGACTACAACAGGCGAGGTAAAAACTGTTGACTCTAAACTTAACTGTCAAAACCGAAATTTACTGTGGAATCTGAATGTAACTATCGAAACTGAACGCAATGGTAGCAGAGAGGCACTTCACATGTAGTTTAGGGAGGGCCTGCGGTTCATCTTCAACCTGCACCCCCCTGAGCCGCCAGCCACGACCGACCGAACCGCCGGTTGTCATGGTTCTAAGTCTAAGATTAGAATGGGGGGTAGGTATGAGGAGGCAAGATCCTAGCTGCGATGAAGTTGTGCATGCAAGATTTACGAGTTCAGGCCCTTCTCAGAGGAAGTAACAGGCCTACGTCTCGGTGCCCGGAGGCTGGTCGATTGGATTATGCGTGAATTTACAGGGGGTGCAAACCCTTGTCCCAGAGGAGGGGTGGCTTATATAAAGTGCGCCAGGACCCCAGCCATCCCCCGTTACATAGAGTTCAATGTACATAAAGAGGGGACATTACTGGTAACGTCAGCATTAAAGTGATATAAATGATCTTTAAGACTACGGAGTGAATGCCTGACCGTTGCCATCCAGGGTGACCTTAGATCTTCTGTATGCCGAGTGGTTTCTGATGTGGTCGAATGATTATATCCTGGTCGAATGGATTTGGGTTGTCCGAGCGGAACCCATGGTCGAGTGAGTTGCACGCTGAGGTGATTTCAGTCGGTAGGATTTGCTGTCCTTTGAATGTCTTTGACTGTAGGGCAGTGTCCTTGGGGAGGGTACTTAGATCAGGTCTATTGCCCTACCCTAGGTACATGTCATCATCATTAGCCCCCGAATGGTTTTGGGTCCGAGTGGAGATGGAGTTGAAGATTGTTCCAACTCAATGTTCATGCGGAAGCATTTTACTTGGATTGGTGAACCATGCAAAAATTCTGACTTCATTTCCAGTCGCCTTGAGCCATTCAAAGGTTGTTGTGTGAACTTCGCTGATAAGCTTCGAATGCTGATATGGCATAAAATCTTTGACGCGATCGACTGCGCTGTTGTTTCCGGATCTCGCGGGATTTGAAATCTGGGGAAGCGCGCGGGACGGAGAGAGCCGCAGTAAGCGGGGCGGATTAGGCAGGGGCGCCTCGATTCTTGCGCCACCTTTTTTCCACATATCGAGCGCGCGACTGTTGCGGGATTTGACAGGATTGCCTGGGTCCACAAGTCAGTCACTCGGGAAATAGGACCATATAAGGCATCTGGGCTGGTGTATTTGCACAGTGCGCCCCATTTCCCCCTTCTTCCTCTGCTTCTCCACTGCATCCGCCTCTGTCCTCGGCACCGCCGCCCAGTCTGAGCTCAACCTGTTACAATGGTGAAGGAGAATACGGCGGCTCTGGAGCGTGCAAAGAAGGCAACGACGAAGGCGAAGGGAAAGAAGACGAGCCGGGGAGGGTCGTCGTCAAGAACTGGCCTGCCGCCTGGCTAGATCCAGGGCGACTGGATCCGGTCGATGATCCGGCGAGAAGATATGGAGGATCTGGCTGAGGGGGGACTGATTCCCCATGATTCTTGGCGGCTTCCGGAGGACGAGAACCGAGCCACGACCGAGGAGGGTGAGTGTGTCCTTCTCGCGACCCACGTCGACCGCAGTTCTCTTTGCCTCCCCATCCTTTCTTCTGGGGTTTTCTGAACTTTTTTGGAGCCCAACTTCATCACTTTTCTCCCCACACCATCACATACCTTGCTGCATACGTGTCCATGTGTGAAAACTTTCTGGGCTGTCGACCGCACTGGGGTCTCTTCAAATACATTTTCACCTATCATTCTCAGTCTGTAAAAAAGGCCAATCCGAGTGATGAGAGGACACACGTGATCTAGATATGTGGAGGTCTAGGGATCCAGATGAGGAATAAAAGCACTTTCCCTGCTATGATTCTTCCCGAGTCAGTCAGAGGGTGGCAGTCGACCTGGTTCTATTGTAAGGACCAACCGACCCCAGGTCAGTCGACTGGCCATCCCCCGTTTTCCATAGGACGAGTTGAGAAGCCTTCTCCCTTGAGAGTGACTCCAACTGAGAAAGTGGAGGTGAATATGTTGGTTGAGCGAGTAGTCCAACTTGTCCGCGACGGTGTGACTGGCATGGACTTGCTAGAGGTGTTCCTTAGTCGACACATCCAGCCACTCCAAGCCCGTGACCATCCAATGTGGATGTATTCGGGTATTGAAGACAACACTCGGATCCACCCGGAGGAAGTTTACGAGAAGACGGTGGCGCAGTGGCTGCAAGGTATTACTGGCAACAAAGACAACCCCAGGGGGTCTAGGAGGGTTCCTCCACTCGACAACACCACCGAACCAGACAAGGTCTGACTCTTTTCTTCCGAGTGTCTTTTATTCTGACATGTATTTGTTCTCGAAACCGATTGATATCCACTCGATTCTCTGCCTTGCAGATCTACACCGAGATGTATTCGATGCCCAACGGAGAGCAGGAGCAGGAGGGAGAGGCGAGCGGAGATGACAACGGCGGCAGGCACTCCGACGGAGGACGAGACGAGGAGAGTGAAGACTCGAGCAGTGGTGAGGAGGTCGACTCTCCACCCCGCACGGAAAGACACTCCAAGCAGAGGCAGAACCCAACAAGTGTTCGTGGCAAAGCGACTCCACCGACTGGACAGACCTCAAAGCGCACTCAAACATCATCTCCTGTGCCGACTGAGAAAGCTCCAAAGCAACCCAAAGTCGTGCCGTCAAAGCCCCGGAAGGCCCTGCCAAAGATTAAAGTGGCCGTCCCCATCGCTTCTAGGTAATTATTGTGCTTGACCTCTTAGTTTTTGCATGACTCGATCTTTGGTCAATTCACTTTCCTGTTTTAACCGAGTGAATTCTGAAATTTGCAGTTCTGCCTCTGGGACTTCTGTTTACCAAGATGATGAAGATGAGGAGATGGAAGACGCAGTCACCTCCAACGCGGGTATAACTCTTGTCATCTTGTCCTTACTTTATCAACCATTTTCACGGTCGACTGAACTCTTGCAATTGATTGCTTTGCAGCTCCACCCAATGTTATTGAACTTCCAGATGACGATGAAGATGTGCCACAGAGACCCATGGGCAGGAGGGGCAGGACTTCGAGCAAGAAGGCACCAGCTAGCAAGACGCCCCAGTCGACGCCGGCGACGGAACCAGTGATTCAGCAGTCCAGAGACCTGAACCGGGCTTATGTTACTTTTGTTGTTCCAGTGTCGAGTGAACACCCTTCATCGTCGACTGCACAAGTCCCTGTTTCGTCTGTCCAACACCATGCCTCGGATCCTAAGGCTGCCGCGACTGAACTACCGTCTCCGCTGTTCGTCACTCATCATGTTCCAGAGGACCAGGCAAGCGCTGCTACGAAAGCCATACGCCAAGCAGGCCTGATTATGGAGCGGATGAAGACAGTGCACGCGACCAGCCAAGCTGCTTATGATGCCAGTGCAGCCCTCCAAGCCAATGTCCAGGTTAGTTGGTTTCCGACTAATCTCCTAGCTTGGTGCTTGTTTTGTTAGGTATGCTACCTGAAAACTTTTCATTGTGCATCCGTTTGTCAATCTGTACTTCGCATCTGTACACCCACCGGGTGTTTCAATTTATGTTGAGTAGTTTTTCCAGTTGAGTTGACTAGGTTGTGTCGATTGTAACTTTGGACTAGTGGGGGCACGCAGAGTGCACCCACTGGGTGTAGTCCCCGAGGCCGCCATCGAATGTGTGATTCGGCGGGGGTCTTGAAAAAAATATCTTGTCCTTCAGTTCGTCCACTCGGTCTAGTTGGACCATGTCGAGTGGAACCTGAACCAGTGGGGGCACGCTGAGTGCACCCACTGGGTGTAGTCCCCGAGACCGTGATCGACTGCGGGCAGTCGGTTTTGGTCTGAGAATAACTGTTGCCTTTTTTCTTCTTCCACTCAGTCTGGGCGGACCATGTTGAGTGGAACCTGGACCAGTGGGGGCACGCTAAGTGCACCCACTAGGTGTAGTCCCCGAGACTACTGTTGAAGGTTTGATTCTGCAGTAGTCTTAGAATTCTTTTCACTTGGAAGCGAATAATCTTTGATTCTGTCCAATGATGTATCTTTTTACTAACTTCAGAAATCCTGTGAGCTCATCTCCAAATTTTCTGAATTCGAGGAGAAGCAGAGACAACTCAACCTTGATTTGGAGTTGGCCAAGCAGAACTTGCAGAAGGCCAAATTGGAAACAGCTGGCATGGAAGGTAAAAACTTATCGACTGTGGGATTGGATTGTCTCTCGAGTCATCTCCTAGTTCTTCTCTCTGAATCGAGTGCTTGTTTGTTGTATATGTACATTTTTGGAGAAAATGAGGCAGGCTCTAGCACAGAAGGACCTTGATCTTGCCACAACGCAGAAGGAGGTTCGGGAGAAAACAACCCTCGCCGATAAGAAGCTGGCCTCAGTCGGGGCGCCAGAGGAAGACAACGCCAAGCTAAAGACTGCTCTTGCCAAAGCTAACAGAGAAGTGACCCATCTGAAGAAGGACAAGGTAGCTTTGAACGACAAGATTGAAGACATTTCTCGTAAGAGAAATGACCTGGAGGCTTATCTGGGGGAACTCGCCAAGAAGTTATTCCTTATGCTTGAAGGTATCTTTCCTTGTCTGACTGTTTTGCTATCATCGATTCATCATAAAAGCCGTCGACTCATTAGTTCTTTGTGGTTGTAGAATTCTGTCAAAACTTTGAGGAAGAAACTGGGCGAATTGAGACAAGCATGGACCCCATCAATTTTCCTATCAAGGATGAAGTTGCCATGGACGTGCTTCGACTGGAATCCTGCCTTGCCAGTGTTACGGACTACCTTGCTCGACTGAAGGTTGCAGTGTCACAGATCGACACGGCACTTTGGCCAAAGCAAACGCTCCAAAATGACTTTGAGTCTTTGATGACTCGACTGAATGAGATCCCTGGTCGAGTGCACGAATGGAAGAAATCATCTGCTCGATGTGGTGCTCATGTAGCTCTGTCTCTTGTTCACGTCCATTGCATGGAGGCCAAAGAAGAGAATTTAGCGGCGATCAAGGTTGCCAACACCAAGAGACTTGACTTCCAGTGTTTTATGGAGACCTTCATTGCTGCTGCTACTCGAATTGCAAATGGAATTGACCTGGATGAGTTCGTCAAGCCTGCCAGTCCTCCTCCTGCAGAGTGAATAAACTTTTTATGATCCGATTAAATTTGCCTCATTATGCCGAGTGGTTTTGTAACCGTTAAACTCCTTCGGGCCTGGTGCTCGAGTACTTTAATATGTGGTCCTGATCTGAACTTTGTTGTTTTTGAATCTCTTGACTCTGAGTGGAACTTGATCCTTCAGTCTGAAATGTTACTGACTCTGTGATGCAGCTTGGTCGAGTGGACCATGAACAAGGGCACTTGGTGTCGTCCATGACCTGCACCTCGTCATCCTTGTGAATCAGGATGGAGCGCACATTGTACTTGTGCCACAGTTCTGAGGTGCAGGTCGCAGTCGACCTGCACCTCGTCGTCCTTGCGGATCAGGATGGAGTGCACATTGTACTTGTGCCGCAGCTCTAAGGATAAGGTCGTAGTCGACCTGCACCTCGTTGTCCTTACGGATCAGGATGGAGCGCACATTGTACTTGTGCCGCAGCTCTGAGGATAAGGTCGCAGTTGACCTGCACCTCGTTGTCCTTGCGGATAAGGATGGAGCGTGTTTTAAACTTAGGCGAGTACGAGACTGCAACTAAGTCTCCGAGTGGGAGGATTGCTCTCCACTCGGTAGGGTTTTTAACCTTAGGAGAGTACGAGACTGCAGCTAAGTCCCCGAGTGGGAGGATTGCTGTCCACTCGGTAGGTTTTTTTTAAACTTAGGCGAGTACAGGACTGCAGCTAAGCCCCCGAGTGAGTGGCTTGCTCTCCACTCGGTAGGATTTTTTTAAACTTAGGCGAGTACGAGACTGCAGCTAAGCCCCCGAGTGGGAGGATTGCTCTCCACTCAGTAGGATTTTTTAAACTTAGGAGAGTTCAGGACTGCAGCTAAGCCCCCGAGTGAGAGGCTTGCTCTCCAATCGGTAGGATTTTTTTAACTTAGGCGAGTACGAGACTACAGCTAAGCCCCCGAGTGGGAGGATTGCTCTCCAGTTGGTAGGATTTTTTAAACTTAGGCGAGTTCAGGACTGTAGCTAAGCCCTCGAGTGAGAGGCTTGTTCTCCACTCGGCAGAATTTTTTTAAACTTAGGCGAGTACGAGACTGCAGCTAAGCCCCCGAGTGGGAGGATTGCTCTCCAGTCGGTAGGATTTTTTAAACTTAGGCGAGTTCAGGACTGCAGCTAAGCCCCCGAGTGGGAGGATTGCTCTCCACTCGGAAGGATTTTTTAAACTTAGGCGAGTTTCAGACTGCAGCTAAGCCCCCGAGTGGGAGGATTGCTCTCCACTTGGTAGGATTTTTTAAACTTAGGAAAATCGGATTCGCAGCTAAGCCCCAGAGTGAGAGGCTTGCTCTTCACTCAGTAGGATTTTGTTTTTGAAACTTAGGCGAATCGGATTCGCGGCTAAGCCACCCATTGGGGGATTTTGGACTCATGTATAAGAAATAACAATAATTCATGAGACAGTAAAACCATGTCTTTGATAAACAAACTGAAAGGTACTTCTTATTACATCTCGACAGTCTGAATGCTTGAGTAATAAAATGGCGGAGAAGCTCCGCATTCCAAGCGTGTGGCTCCTCTTTGTTGTGTTCCACATCGTACAGGTGGTATGCTCCATTGTGGATCATTTTGGTGATGATGAAGGGGCCTTCCCAGGCGGGAGCAAGCTTGTGTGGTCGTTGCTGATCCACTTGGAGAACCAGGCCCCCTTCCTGAAATGCTCGACCACTTACATTCCTTCCGTGGAACCGACGAAGGTCTTGCTGATAGATGGTCGACCTGATCAGGGCCATCTCTCTTTCTTCTTCCAAAGATCAACATCGTCTTGTCGGGCTTGTTCTGCTTCTGCCTCTGAGAAAAGCTCCACTTGCGGGGCAATATGGAGTAAATCAGTTGGCAGCACGGCCTCAGCTCCATAAACCATGAAGAAGGGAGTCCGGCCAGTCGACCGATGTGGCGTTGTTCTCAGACCCCAAAGTAACGATGGTAACTCATCTACCCAGGCACCAGCCGCATGCTTGAGGTCGCGCATCAATCTGGGCTTCAACCCTTGTAAGATCAAACCATTTGCTCTTTCTGCTTGTCCATTCGACTGTGGGTGAGCGACTGAAGCATAGTCGACCCGGGTGCCCCGGGAAGCACAGAAAGCTTTGAACTCATCTGAATCAAAGTTTGAACCGTTGTCTGTGATGATGCTATGCGGGACTCCATATCTGAATGTTAACTCTGTGATGAAGCTGACGACGGTTCCCAAATCGAGGTTCTTGATGGGTTTGGCTTCAATCCATTTAGTGAACTTGTCGACTGCAACAATCAGGTGGGTGGGACCACTTCTGCCAGTCCTCAAGGGTCCAACCATATCCAACCCCCAAACAGAAAATGGCCAGACGAGTGGAATGGTCTTCAAAGCTGAAGCGGGCTTGTGAGACATGTTGGAGTAGAACTGGCAGCCCTCACACTTGTCAACTATTTCTTTTGCCATTTCATTCACTCGGGGCCAGTAAAAACCTGCTCGGTATGCTTTGGCCATGATTGTCCAAAAGGACGCATGATGACCAGAGGTCCCCGAGTGGATATCATTGAGGATCATTCCACCTTCTTCTGGGGTAATGCATCGTTGAGCAACTCCAATCACACTCTCCCTGTACAGTCGACCACTTATCACAATGAAGGCTTTGGATCGACGGACAATCTTTCGTGCTTCATCTTCGTCTTTTGGGAGTTCTTTGCTGAGAATAGATGCGATATACGGCACTGTCCAGTCAGGAATGATGACCGAAACTTCCATGATTAAGTCGACCACAGTTGGGATCTCAACTTCAGTCGGATCAGTAGAACTCTTAGGTTGCGGGGGCTCTTCTATGAAGGGATCCTCTTGAACTGACGGTGTGTGAAGATGCTCCAAGAACACATTGCTAGGAATGGGCTCCCTCTTGGAACCTATCTTTGCCAGGTCATCTGCTGCCTGGTTCTTCAATCGGGGAATGTGGTGGAGCTCTAGCCCTTCAAACTTCTTTTCTAACTTTCTTATGATATTGCAATAACCAGTCATAGCTGGGCTTCTGACGTCCCACTCTTTCATCACTTGATTGACCACCAAATTTGAGTCGTCGTAGACCATTAGGCGACGGACGCCGAGTGAAATGGCCATTCACAACCCATACAAAAGTGTTTCGTATTCAGCTTCATTGTTGGAGGAATCAAAGTGAATCTGAAGGACATACTGAGTTTATCACCTTGCGGGGATACCATAACTACTCGAGTGCCAGAACCATTCAACACCTTGGATCCATCAAAGAACATAGTCCAATGTTTTGAGTGAACTTGAGTCGGTTGCTTTTGTTCGATCCACTCGATGAGTTAATCTGCTATTGATTGGGACTTGATTGCTTTCTTTTCCTCAAACTCGAAATCCAACGGAAGTAGTTCAATCGCCCACTTTGCCACTCGACCAGTTGCATCTTTGTTGTTTAGAATTTCTGACAATGGAGCATCGCTGACGACTGTGATAGAGTGATCTGAGAAATAATGTGCAACCTTCTTCGTGGTCAAGTAAATTCCATAGACAAGCTTCTGATAATGCGGATATCTCTGCTTGGACGGAGTTAAGACTTCAGAAATATAGTACACTGGGCGCTGAACCTTATATGCTTTACCTTCTTCTTCCCGCTCGACCGTGAGTACTGTACTGATAACTTGTCCAGTGGCTGCAATATAAAGCAGTAAAGGCTCTTTGCTGATTGGAGCAGCGAGCACCGGCTGGGTGGAAAGTAGGGTTTTGAGCTCTGCAAACGCTGCATCAGCTTCAGGAGTCCACTCGAACTTATCAGATTTCTTCATCAATCGATAAAGAGGCAATGCCTTTTCACCGAGACGAGAGATGAATCGACTCAAAGCGGCCAAACAACCAGTAAGCTTCTGAACGTCGTGTATGTGCACAGGGCATTTGATTCGGAGTATTGCGCCAACTTTCTCTGGGTTTGCATCGATACCACGTTCGGAAACAAGGAAACTAAGTAACTTTCCACCTGGAACTCCGAATGTAAACTTCGATGAGTTAAGCTTGATATCATATCTTCTCAGATTGGCAAAGGTTTCAGCAAGGTCAGTCAGCAGGTCGGAACCTTTACGCGACTTAACCACGTTGTCATCCATGTATGCTTCCACATTCTGACTGATCTGAGTGAGCAAGCACTTCTGTATCATGCGCATGAATGTGGCACCAGCATTCTTGAGACCAAGAGGCATAGTAACATAGCAAAAGCACCCGAATGGGGTGATAAAAGCTATTTTTATTTCATCGGGTCCATACAGTCAGATCTGATGGTACCTGGAGTATGCGTCCAGAAAGGACAATCGCTCACATCCCACAGTCGATTCGACTATTTGATCGATGTGGGGGAGAGGGAAGTGATCTTTCGGGCAGGCACGATTGATATGCTTGAAGTCAATACACATACAGAGTGAATTATCTTTCTTGGGGACCATGACGACGTTGGCGAGCCACTCAGAGTGGTAAATCTCTCGGATGAACTCAGCTGCCAGAAGCTGAGCCACTTCCTCGCCAATTGCCTTTCTATTCTCCACGGCGGACCATCGGAGATGCTCTTTGACAGGTTTTGCTTTTGGGTCGACTCACAAATGGTGCTCAGCCAGTTCCCTGTTTACACCTGGCATGTCAGAAGGTTTCCATGCAAAGTTGTCCCAGTTCTCATGGAGGAACTGGAATAACACTTCTTCCTATTTGCTGTCGAGTGTTGTTGAAATATGAGTCGGAGCAGCATTGGGATCAGTCGGGTGAATATGAACTGACTTTGTTTCACCAGGCGACCTAAATGCGGATTCTGAAGCAGGCTTCTTAGCTCTCAACAAATCACTCGGATCTGCAGCCTTCTTGTATTCTTCCAATTCTACTGCTGCCATCTGTTCATCGGAAATCTTCGAGCCTTTTTGGAAGCACTCTTCTGCTCCTACCGATTACCAGTGACTGTAATCATGCCCCTAGGGCCAGGTATCTTGAGTTTGAGGTACACGTAACATGGTCGAGCCATGAAACAAGCATACGCAGTTCTGCCCAGGATAGCATGATAGGCACTGTGAAAATCCACAACTTCAAATGTCAACTTTTCCTTACGGTAATTCTTTGAATCACCGAAAACCATGTCAAGAGTGATCTGGCCGAGTGAATCGGCTTTCTTTCTAGGAATAACTCCGTGGAACCGCATGTTGCTCTCGTTGAGCTTGGACATCGGAATGCCCATCCCTCGGAGGGTCTCAACATACAAAATGTTCAAACCACTGCTACCATCCATCAAGACTTTGGTCAATCGGGTGCCCCCTGAAACGTCTCCAACGTATCTATAATTTTTGATTGCTCCATGCTATATTATCTATTGTTTTGGACATTATTGGGCTTTATTATCCATTTTTATATTATTTTTGGGACTAACCTATTAACTGCAGGCCCAGCCCAGAATTGCTTTTTTTTTGCCTATTTTAGGGTTTCGAAGAAAAGGAATATCAAACGGAGTCCAAACGGAATGAAACCTTCGGGAACGTGATTTTCTCACCGAACATGATCCAGAGGACTTGGACCCTATGTCAAGAAACAAAAGAGGAGGCCACGAGGTAGGGGACGCGCCTACCCCCTAGGTGCGCCCTCCACCCTCGTGGGCCCCCTGTTGCTCCACCAACGTACTCCTTCCTCCTATATAGATCTACGTACCCCCAAACGATCAGATACGGAGCCAAAACCCTAATTCCACCGCCGCAACTTTCTGTATCAATGAGATCCCATCTTGAGGCCTGTTCCGGAGCTCCGCCGGAGGGGGCATCGATCACGGAGGGCTTCTACATCATCACAATAGCCCAGCCGATGAAGTGTGAGTAGTTTACCTCAGACCTACGGGTCCATAGTTATTAGCTAGATGGCTTCTTCTCTCTTTTTGGATCTCAATACAATGTTCTCCCCCTCTCTTGTGGAGAACTATTCGATGTAATCTTCTTTTTGTGGTGTGTTTGTTGAGACCGATGAATTGTGGGTTTATGATCAAGTCTATCTATGAACAATATTTGAATCTTCTATGAACTCTTTTATGTATGATTGGTTATCTTTGCAAGTCTCTTCAAATTATCAGTTTGGTTTGGCCTACTAGATTGATCTTTCTTGCAATGGGAGAAGTTCTTAGCTTTGGGTTCGATCTTGCGGTGTCCTTTCCCAGTGACAGTAGGGGCAGCAAGGCACGTATTGTATTGTTGCCATCGAGGATAACAAGATGGGGTTTTCATCATATTGCATGAGTTTATCCCTGTACATCATGTCATCTTGCTTAAGGCGTTACTCTGTTTTCATTAACTTAATACTCTAGATGCAGGCTAGATAGCGGTCGATGAGTGGAGTAATAGTAGTAGATGCAGGCAGGAGTCGGTCTACTTGTCTTGGACGTGATGCCTATATACATGATGATGCCTAGATATTCTCATAACTATGCTCAATTCTGTCAATTTCTCAACAGTAATTTGTTCACCCACCATAGAATACTTATGCTCTTGAGAGAAGCCACTAGTGAAACCTATGCCCCCCGGGTCTATCTTCATCATATTAATCTTCCAATACTTTGCTATTTACTTTTCTTTTATTTTACTTTGCATCTTTATCATAAAAATACCAAAAATATTATCTTATCATATCTATCAGATCTCACTCTCGTAAGTGGCCATGTAGGGATTGACAACCCCTTATCGCGTTGGTTGCGAGGATTTATTTCTTTTGTGCAGGTACGAGGGACTCGCGCGTAGCCTCCTACTGGATTGATACCTTGGTTCTCAAAAACTGAGGGAAATACTTACGCTACTCTGCTGCATCATCCCTTCCTCTTCGGGGAAAAATCAACGCAGTGCTCAAGAGGTAGCAAGAAGGATTTCTGGCGCCGTTGCCGGGGAGTCTACGCAAAAGTCAATATACCAAGTACCCATCACAATCCCTATCTCCCGCATTACATTATTGGCCATTTGCCTCTCGTTTTCCTCTCCCCACTTCACCCTTGCCGTTTTATTCGCCCTCTCTCTTTATCCTCCCTATCTTTCTCTGTTTGCCTCTTTTTGCCCGTTTGCTTTTTGTTTGCTTTTGTGTTAGTTTGCTTGCTTGTCTCAATGGCTCTTCCCCGATTTGGTGATCTTCACCTTAAGAGGTTAGAAGAAATAAAAAATAACGTTAGGAGTTTTATGGTCTTGCAATTTGAGCATAATAGTTTCTTTAGAAATGAGCTTAAGGAACAAAAAAGTTTTATGGGTTTTATGAATAAAGAGCTCGATGATATGTCTAAAGAATTTGATGGTTTAAGATCCCAAATTGCTCGTCTTGAGAAATTGACCGCTGAAATTTCGGATAAGCAAGCCACCCTAGTTAATAGGATGGCCGCTAAACCGGATTTCCATGAAAATAAAGATGAAGATCTAAAAGTCATTGATGTGTCCCCTATTAAATCTTTGTTTTGCAATATGAATCTTAGTAATGATGGGACTGAATATGATCTACCTTTACCTAGAAGGCGTTCCAAGAATTCGGAGTTTTTAGATCTTGATGCTAAAATTGATGAAAGTGGGATGGAAGAAATTAAAACCCTAGATGTTGCTAAACCCACTATTATGGATTTCAAGGAATTTAATTATGAAAATTGCTCTTTGATTGATTGTATTTCCTTGTTGCAATCTGTGCTAAATTCTTCTCATGCTTATAGTCAAAATAAAGCGTTCACTAAACATATCGCTGATGCCTTGATAATCTTATGAAGAAAAACTTGAATTGGCAGTTTCTATCCCTAGAAAACTTTATGATGAGTGGGAACCAACTATTAAAATTAAATATCATGAGTTTTATGCTTTATGTGATTTGGGTGCTACTGTTTCCACGATTCCAAAGACTTTGTGTGATTTGTTAGGTTTCTGTGATTTTGATGATTGTGCTCTAAACTTGCACCTTGCGGATTCCACTATTAAGAAACCTATAGGAAGAATTAATGATGTTCTTATTTTTGCAAATAGGAATTATGTGCCTATAGATTTTATTGTTCTTGACATAGATTGCAATCCTTCATGTCCTATTATTCTTGGTAGACCTTTTCTTAGAACGATTGGTGTAATTATTGATATGAAGGAAGGAAATATTAGATTCCAATTTTCATTAAGGAAAGACATGGAACACTTACCCAGAAATAAAATTAAATTACCTTATGAATCTATTATGAGAGCCACTTATGAATTGCCTACCAAAGATAGCAATACCTAGATCTATCCTTGCTTTTTATGCCTAGCTAGGGGCGTTAAACGATAGCGCTTGTTGGGAGGCAACCCAATTTTATTTTTATTCCTTGCTTTTTGCTCCTGTTTAGTAATAAATAATTTATCTATCCTATGTTTTGGTTGTGTTTTTTGTGTTTAATTAGTGTTTGTGCCAAGTAGAAACGTTGGGAAGACTTGGGGAAAGTCTTGATATCTTGCTGTAAAAGAACAGAAACTTTAGCGCTCACGAGAACTGCTGCCATTTTTATTTGGAAAGTGATATTTAGTTAATTATTTTTGCAGATGATTAATAGATAAATTACTCACGTCCAGATATTTATTTTAGAATTTTGGGGGTTCCAGATCTTGCGCTAGCTACTGATTACTACAGACTGTTCTGTTTTTGACAGATTCTGTTTTTCGTGTGTTGTTTGCTTATTTTGATGAATCTATGGCTAGTAAAATAGTTTATAAACCATAGGGAAGTTGGAATACAGTAGGTTGAACAACAATATAAATAAATAATGAGTTCATTACAGTACCTTGAAGTGGTCTTTTGTTTTCTTTTGCTAATGAAGCTCATGAGATTTTCTATTTTAAGTTTTGTGTTGTGAAGTTTTCAAGTTTTGGGTAAAGATTTGATGGATTATGGAACAAGGAGTGGCAAGAGCCTAAGCTTGGGGATGCCAATGGCACCCCCAAGATAATCTAAGGACACCTAAAAGCCAAATCTTGGGGATGCCCCGGAAGGCATCCCCTCTTTTCGTCTACTTCTATCGGTAACTTTACTTGGAGATATATTTTTATTCACCACATGATATGTGTTTTGCTTCGAGCGTCTTGTATTATTTGAGTCTTTATTTGTTAGTTTACCACAATCATCCTTTCTTTACACACCTTTTGAGAGAGCCATAAATGATTTGGAATTTGTTAGAAAACTCTATGTGCTTCGCTTATATCATTTGAGTTATATAGTTTTGCTCTAGTACTTCACTTTTATCTTTTAGAGCACGGTGGTGGATTTGTTTTATAGAAACTATTGATCTATCATGCTTCACTTAGATTATTCTGAGATTCTTAAATAGCATGGTAATTTGCTTAAATAATCCTAATATGCTTGGTATTCAAGAATAATAATAAAACTTTCTTATGAGCGTGTTGAATACTATGAGAAGTTTGATGCTTGATAATTGTTTTGAGATATGAAGATCGTGATATTAAAGTTGTGCTAGTTGAGTAGTTGTAAATTTGAGAAATACTTGTGTTAAAGTTTGTGATTCCCATAGCATGCATGTATGGTGAACCGTTATGTGATGAAGTCGGAGCATGATTTATTTATTGATTGTCTTCCTTATGAGTGGCGGTCGGGGACGAGCGATGGTATTTTCCTACCAATCTATCCCCCTATGAGCATGCGTGTAATACTTTGCTTTGATAACTTGTAGATTTTTGCAATAAGTATATGAGTTCTTTATGACTAATGTTGAGTCCATGGATCATACGCACTCTCACCCTTCCACCATTGCTAGCCTCTCTAATACCACGCACCTTTCGCCGGTATCATACACCCACCATATACCTTCCTCAAAACAGCCACCATACCTACCTATTATGGCATTTCCATAGCCATTCCGAGATATATTGCCATGCAACTTTCCACCGTTCCGTTTATCATGACATACTCCATCATTGTCATATTGCTTAGCATGATCATGTAGTTGACATCGTATTTGTGACAAAGCCACCGTTCATAATTCTTTCATACATGTCACCCATGAGTCATTGCATATCCCAGTACACTGCCGGAGGCATTCATATAGAGTCATATTTCGTTCTAAGTATCGAGTTGTAATTGTTGAGTTGTAAGAAAATAAAAGTGTGATGATCATCATTATTAGAGCATTGTCCCAAGTGAGGAAAGGATGATGGAGACTATGATTCCCCCACAAGTCGGGATGAGACTCCGGACGAAAAATAAAAAAGAAAGAAAGGAAAGAGGCCATAAAAAAGAGAAAGTGCCCAAATAAAAAAATGAGAGAAAAAGAGAGAAGGGACAATGCTACTATCCTTTTACCACACTTGTGCTTCAAAGTAGCACCATGATATTCATAGTAGAGAGTCTCTCATTTCGTCACTTTCATATACTAGTGGGAATTTTTCATTATAGAACTTGGCTTGTATATTCCAATGATGGGCTTCCTCAAATTGCCCTAGGTCTTCGTGAGCAAGCAAGTTGGATGCAGACCCACTTAGTTTTTTTGTTGAGCTTTCATACACTTCTAGCTCTAGTGCATCCGTTGCATGGCAATCCCTACTCACTCACATTGATATCTATTGATGGGCATCTCCATAGCCCATTGATACGCCTAGTTGATGTGAGACTATCTTCTCCCTTTTTGTCTTCTCCACAACCACCATTCTATTCCACCTATAGTGCTATATCCATGGCTCACGCTCATGTACTGCGTGAAGATTGAAAAAGTTTTGAGAATGTCATAAGTATGAAACAATTGCTTGGCTTGTTATTGGGGTTGTGCATGATTTAAATACTTTGTGTGGTGAAGATAGAGCAAAGCCAGACTATATGATTTTGTAGGGATAACTTTCTTGGGCCATGTTATTTTGAGAAGACATGATTGCTTTATTAGTATGCTTGAAGTATTATTATTTTTATGTCAATATTAAACTTTTATCTTGAATCTTTAGGATCTGAATATTCATACCACAATTTTGAAAAATTACATTAAAATTATGCCAAGTAGCACACCGCATCAAAAATTCTGTTTTTATCATTTACCTATTCGAGGACGAGCAGGAATTAAGCTTGGGGGATGCTTAATACGTCTCCAACACATCTATAATTTTTGATTGCTCCATGCTATATTATCTACTGTTTTTGGACATTATTGGGCTTTATTATCCACTTTTATATTATTTTTGGAACAAACCTATTAACCGGAGGCCCAGCCCAGAATTGCTTTTTTTGCCTATTTTAGGGTTTCGAAGAAAAGGAATATCAAACGGAGTCCAAACGGAATGAAACCTTCGGGAACGTGATTTTCTCACCGAACATGATCCAAGAGGACTTGGACCATACATCAAGAAACAAAAGAGGAGGCCACGAGGTAGGGGGGCGCGCCTACCCCCCGGCGCGCCCTCCACCCTCGTGGGCCCCCTGTTGCTCCACCGACGTACTCCTTCCTCCTATATATACCTACGTACCCCCAAACGATCAGATATGGAGCCAAAACCCTAATTCCACCGCCGCAACTTTCTGTATACATGAGATCCCATCTTGGGGCCTGTTCCAGAGCTTCACCGGAGGGGGCATCGATCACGGAGGGATTCTACATCATCACCATAGCCCCTCCGATGAAGTGTGAGTAGTTTACCTCAGACCTACGGGTCCATAGTTATTATCTAGATGGCTTCTTCTCTCTTTTTGGATCTCAATACAATGTTCCCCCCCCCTCTCTTGTGGAGAACTATTCGATGTAATCTTCTTTTTGTGGTGTGTTTGTTGAGACCGATGAATTGTGGGTTTATGATCAAGTCTATCTATGAACAATATTCGAATCTTCTCTGAATTCTTTTATGTATGATTGGTTATCTTTGCAAGTCTCTTCGAATTATCAGTTTGGTTTGGCCTACTAGATTGATCTTTCTTGCAATGGGAGAAGTGCTTAGCTTTGGGTTCAATCTTGCGGTGTCCTTTCCCAGTGACAGTAGGGGCAGCAAGGCGCGTATTGTATTATCGCCATCGAGGATAACAAGATGGGGTTTTCATCATATTGCATGAGTTTATCCCTCTACATCATGTCATCTTGCTTAAGGCGTTACTCTGTTTTCATTAACTTAATACTTTAGATGCATGCTAGATAGCGGTCGATGAGTGGAGTAATAGTAGTAGATGCAGGCAGGAGTCGGTCTACTTGTCTTGGACGTGATGCCTATATGCATGATCATGCCTAGATATTCTCATAACTGTGCTCAATTATGTCAATTGCTCAACAGTAATTTGTTCACCCACCGTAGAATACTTATGCTCTTGAGAGAAGCCACTAGTGAAACCTATGGCCCCCAGGTCTATCTTCATCATATTAATCTTCCAATACTTTGCTATTTAATTTGCTTTTATTTTACTTTGCATCTTTATCATAAAAATACCAAAAGTATTATCTTATCATATCTATCAGATCTCACTCTCGTAAGTGGCCGTGTAGGGATTGACAACCCCTTATCGCATTGGTTGCGAGGATTTATTTGTTTTGTGCAGGTACGAGGGACTCACGCGTAGCCTCCTACTGGATTGATACCTTGGTTCTCAAAAACTGAGGGAAATACTACTCTGCTGCATCATCCCTTCCTCTTCGGGGAAAAACCAACGCAGTGCTCAAGAGGTAGCACCCCCAACGACCGGGTCAACCACCAACGCTTGCCTCCCGGGGGTGGCTATGTGCGGCGGGTGGTCGGACTGGTCGAATGTGATGGGAGTCTTTGACCATTTCAGATACATCATCATTGCTGGAGCAACCATGTTTACTTCTTTGTTGATGACTTTCAGTCGACTTTTACTTTCAATGTCAGCGAAAATCACCAAAGTGGAATTGACATTAGGAAATCCTTCACCATCCTCTTCCTTGTCTTCATCCTTATCAGATTCCTTTTATTTCTCACTGGGTTGTTTTTCTCGGAACTACTGTATAAGGACTCGACACTGTCGAGTGGGATGTTTGGGATAAATCAGATTACCCTCTTCATCCTTCTTGATGTGAATGTGACATGGTAAATCCAACATGTCGTTCCCTGCTGAATCGTTTACCTTCTTGGGGATCCAGGGCCGCCCTTTAGGCTTTCCCTTAAATTTTCTTGGGTTGCGACAGTAATCTCTTCGGGAGCCGCAGGCTCTGCTTTGCGCTTCTGC
Organism: Triticum urartu; assembly: GCF_003073215.2. Taxonomy (NCBI): domain Eukaryota; kingdom Viridiplantae; phylum Streptophyta; class Magnoliopsida; order Poales; family Poaceae; genus Triticum; species Triticum urartu. The sequence goes on along the minus strand of NC_053027.1, from coordinate 41,486,116 downwards.
TTTCAATTGGAATTACCTCCTCTAGTATCCTGACCGACTGGTTTGCCCTTGCCGCTGCGGAGTCGGTCTTGTTCTTCGCCATTTGCGTACCGAGTGGCTATTTCCATCATTCGGGTCAGGGTCATGTATCATGTCCGATCGAATTTCAGGTTAAGCTCTCTATACCGAACGCCCTCCGTGAAGGCGCAAACTGCTTGATGCTGAGACACATTCTCCACAGTGTGATGCAAAGTGGTCCACCTCTGGATGTAATCCCTCAAAGTTTCATTTTGTTTTTGCACACAATGCTGCAATTTTGTCAACCCTGCAGGTCATTTGCATGTGCCCTCGAACGTTCTCACAAACACTCGGGCTAACTCCTCCTAGCTGAATATACTGCCTGGAGCCAACTGATTCAACCAAGCCCTAGCTGACCCTTCAAGCATCAGAGAAGGTGTTTCATGGCACCTCATCGTTTCCACCACCGATCTGAACAGCCACTCGGTAATCCTCAAGCCAAGTGTCAGGCTTCGATTCACCAATGAACTTACTAACTCCAGTCCCCAACCTGAAGTTGGGAGGGATCTCTGCAGCCCTGATGGCTCTGCTAAAACACTCAGGACCAGAAACATGTACTCTACTTCCAGTCGGGCAACCTCTGTCCTGCCCTTCTCTGTGTGCTCGATTCCTGTCCACCAGACCTTGCACCAGAATTGAACTTGCATCAAACCCTGGCTCCCTTGGGTCGACTGGCATCCTTCGCTCCTCGCTATACGGGCGCCTATCATCATAATGCCGGGGCACGTATGATCCGCCCCTCGGAGGGGGTGTGGGCACTCGACGACGGTCATCATGGTCGAGCCGCTGATTCTGCTGCTCGTGGTTCCGACCTAGGTATTGCCCTTGGCGATGCCCTCGTCCCTCATGCCATGGAGGCGATCTTGGGCTGTGAGCCGACTGAACTATGTCAGCCACCACAGATCTGCTATGAATTCTGTTACGCGACTGAGATACTGCAGTGTTTTGCTCTCCGGCTGCCCAGAGCAGCATTCTGATCTGCATCAAACCTCTACCATCTTCCGACTAGGACGGCTAAATTGACTCTGCTATGCGGGCTGCAGCTGTAAGGTTCTGAATCGGAGTGCAGTATACTTGTGGTTCAAGCGGGAACTGATGCCGCTGCCGTCGACTAGATTTGGGGATCTGCCGCCGAGCACGCTCATCGAGTGCACGCTGAAGGTTCTCCAGTGGAGTGCGCTCAGCCAAAGTGGCCAAGCGCACCGCCTCCAAGGCCCAAGCCTCAGAGGTCTCTCCGACAACGAGCGTGTGGAGCACCTCCATATTGCGGCGGTGAAGTTCCTCCCTCTACTGTGAAGAGAGGGTTTTGGGGTGGTACTCGTGAACGCGTGATAGATCGCCACCGCCGCCATTCTGACGCATGCCAGGCAGGCTGCGTGATGTGTCAACCATCAGGAGCTCCGCCGCTAGATCGCTGCTGTCGCACTCGGAAAGGGTCTCGATGGAGCCAGTCGACAGATCGAACAGGTCGTAGAGAGATTCATCGGGCTTGATTGCCGTGACTTGAGGCGTGGCCGACTGACGTGCCACTGCATGCTTCACCCATCGTTGAAGCCGTGACTAACCGGACCGCTTGCGACGATGAACAGCAGGGAGCGAAGACATCGAGGGAGCCGACCGATATTGGGTCGTCGGCTGCCGCAGAAGGACGCCGCGAACGCACGCGTGAAAGTGCGTCGCCCCGCGGACAGGGAGTGTCTCGACATCGAGGGGAGCTTGGTGAAGCCAAGCGGAGTCATCGGCAATGAAAACAAGTGCGCCGAGTCGGATCTCGCGGCCCTCAGCCAAACCTTCATCGAAAACCAGCCCACCGGAAAGTCGCTAAGACACCTGCCCCACGGTGGGCGCCAACTATCGTTGTTCTAAGTCTAACAGTAGAATGGGGGTAGGTATGAGGAGGCAAGATCCTAGCTACGGTGAAGTTGTGCACGCAAGATTTACGAGTTTATGCCCTTCTCAGAGGAAGTAACAACCCTACATCTCGGTGCCCGTAGGCTGGTCGATAGGATTATGCGTGAAGTTACAGGGGGTGCGAACCCTTGTCCCATAGGAGGGGGTGGCTTATATATAGTGTGCCAGGACCCCGGCCATCCCCCGTTACATATAGTTCAATGTACATAAAGAGGGGACGTTACTGGTAACGTCAGCATTAAAGTGATATAAATGATCTTTAAGACTACCGAGTGAACGCCTGACCGTTGCCATCCAGGGTACCTTAGATCTTCTGTATTCCGAGTGGTTTTTGATGTGGTCGAATGATTATATCCCGGTCCAATGGATTTGGGTTGTCCGAGCGGAACCCATGGTCAAGTAAGTTGCACCCTGAAGTGATTTTAGTCGGTAGGATTTGCTGTCCTTTGAATGTCTTCGACCGTAGGGCAGTGTCCTTGGGGAGGGTGCTTAGATCAGGTCTATTTCCCTACCCTAGGTACATGTCATCGTCACCAGCCTTCGCCGCCCATGGCCGGTGACGCTCCCACGCTGCCTCGCCACCCCGAAACCACTCACCACCGCCGGTCCGACGCCGCCTCGACCAGCCCTCTACCCCCCCCCCCCGTGCCGAGTTTTTTCTCCGATGATCCACACCACCGTCCCACCACCGCGCCCCCCGCCCCCACCTCCGGCGACCACCGCCCCCACCCTGAACCCTAAGATAGATAGTGGGGTACCTCTCCGGCGAGCCCCCGTCTCCGCTGCGGGGGGTTCTTCCTTAACTCCGGCGAGCCCCCCACCCCCAGAAAATCGACTGACTCAAAAGTCGATTCAATCGATTGAAGTGTAGCTAAATCGGAGCAGAGCAGCAGCAAGAGCGAGGGGGGGGAGGAGCAACAGCACCGTGAGCGAGCGAGCGAGAGACGGAGCAGCAGCAGATCCGGCTGGTATGGACATCGCCGCCGAAGGGGCCTCTCACTGGGGGAGAGCTGCCGTGGAGATGTCGCCCACGGTGCCGGCTTCGAGGTAGCCACGCCATGGGGTGCGGGATGGAGCACCATTGGTGCCAGGAGGTCGAGTTAAGGAGAAGGTGTGATGCGATGAGTGTACAACCTCTTTGGTGGCGCCGAGTAGGCCTCAGCTTCGTCCAAGGAGTCGGTGAGGATGCTGCGGTTCTGGTGGAGCAGGTTAAGGCGGTGCTATGGGGATGGAGCAGCCGTGATAGACAAGGCGATCGTCGGAGCAACTCCTTGGAGGTGGAGGACGGGGCGGCTGAACCGACAGGATGACAAGATGGACGATGGATCCTCATTCAGGGAGGTAGATGAGGGACATCGAGCTATTGCGGTGGACGACATCGTCGGGGAAGAGGCTCCGGCTGGGCAGTGGTGAGGTGGCGGACGGAGGAGGGTGTGGTTTCGCAGCTGGAGTGGAGAGGTTACGGCGGCCTGAGATTTCGATTGGCGAAAAGGAGGCGATGGGAGGGGGGAACCATGACTTAGGGATGCGCTTGTCCAAAATGTAGGGTGTGTTACAAAAGTACCCCCACCGATTTGAACTAGCGGCCCTTTCGGCTCATGGTTAGAAGGGGGATTTCACGTGTCGGGATTTGGCAGCTGGAGGGAGTTTTCGCGCGCGTTGTAATTTCAGGATAGCAAGGCGCGGGTTGTGAAGGCGCGAGTTTTGGGAGCACGATATCTGAATTTTCAGGATATAACAAGGCGCGGATTGAATTTTTGGGACAAGCCTAATGTATAATATTGTACTTGTACATACCAAATCAATTCGCACTCCCCTCAATGAAAAAAACAAAAAAATTAAAACTATTCACACCACACAAAGAGAGAGTCTTGTCCCGTTTTACTACACAAATGCTATTCAAATCTATGAATCCATGTTATGTCCAATTAATTTTTTTCGCTGGCTGTATAATGCATGTAACCTACTCATACCAACATTTTAGTGCATTCCAAATGTCTATACTACCGCTGCAATTTGAACTAAATTTGAATCCGTTTCTCTATTTGAATAAGAATCTACAATCATGATTGTTGCCAACTTCAACCATCATTCGTGTATTACCTTAACAACACACCACATGATTACTATAGAGATAGATATGAACTATGTGTACTATATGAACTCGAATTCAATTTTTTGAATACACTTGATGTTGATTCCAAATAATAGTACATTTGATGTACTAACTAGATATTCATAATCTAAACCATGTTCCATACGTACACCGTGTTTATCACACAAAGTATAGTGCCCCGCCCCCTACATTATGACAAGTATTTAGCCCTAAGCTACAAAAGCCACACATTAGCCCAAATTATAATCAATGTTCTATATATTATATGTAGTACTAGCAAGATGCCCATGCATTCCATGGAACATCAAGATGATCGAGGCGAGGCCTTATTTGCAGATGTGGACAGGGGTGTGGGTATCTTTTTTTCAAAATTGCCATTGTTTCCTTCCTATCTGTCAGATATAAATCGAATGGCCTATATTGCACGATGGCAGGCACACCATCATCAACAACTCTGTTTTTTTATAAGAGTAGAGATAAACTATATTATATGTAGTATAACATGTTCATAACCACACCATGTGTATCATCGTTATATATATATTCACGCATGCGTCGGTTTAAAACACTGTGATAAATTCTTCAAATATCTGAATTCACTTTTTATAATGAATTATGATCTCTATTCATATTTTACACCCACACAATCCTCTTATCTTTGTAGCCGACGCTAACTTTCTCTCGTGCATGCACATGCCCACATCCCTCTCAGTCTCCCTCAACATTCTGTAGCTCCATCGCCCAAATTCATCTTTTCACTTTAGGTCGTTCACCCATGGTGTGTGTAGGCCCCCCAGCTCCTTCTTTACGGCACACATCGATTGATATGCCTCTCTAGCCAGGTGTGACTACCACAAACACAAGATTTCCCTCTTCTCTTCTCACCGTCCATGCCGCACTCCCATCCCTCTTTTCATCGATCTCGTACTCGCACACTCCTTCCCCCTCGATATAGTATGCCTATCGCACCACCTCCTAGCTGCATCCCTCTCTCTCTATCCTACTCCCTGGGCCTTATTTGCTTCTAACACATACATGCATGTATACCGATCGATCTCCCTACATATACCTAGGTCGACTTTAACTATTTTTCCCCACCCATCGATCTACGTACCTCACAAGTTATGTCCCTCCTTTCTCTGACAAAGGACGATTGATCTTCCTATGTAGTTACGTCTGCTTACCACAGCCATATCGCCCCCCTCATCATTCGTGCATGCCTCCTGACCCGTCTCTCACACGCACGTGCACAGATAGGTAGCCATCCCCTCTCTTATTGATATTGCAGGCGTGCCATCCGTTTGTCTAGCAAGCCTCTCCCACCATTTGTTAGAAGCAACTTCACCACAAACCCCTCCGACACTCTAGATCTGTCTCTCTCCCAACCTTATTCCTCTCCTACACATATGCATGGATGCCGATCGATCTCCCTCAATACATAAGGTAGGTCTCTCTCCTCCTCCACACATATACCATCCATTGTACCTCTATAGTTAAATAGGCCCCCAACCACACACCGATAGTCGAGCGCTGTAGGTAGGTATCCATGCCACAAAGACAAACTGCACCTGTCCCCTCTCACGTTCCAGTAGGCCAGCCACCCTATATCTTTGACGTGGGCACATACAAATTCGATGGCACTCTTTATCAATTGGGCGCGTGCACACACACATGATCCCTCTCTTCGATTCAATGGATACCTCAAGCCGATGATACCTCCACTCTCTTCTCATGGATCGCCCCCTCTATATATATGATATATCCAAGACTCTATTTCACACACATTACATATGTTACATTTTTTGATTGAAATATCATCCACACATATTGTTTGTCTATTTGTCACCCTCCCAAAAAAGCACTCACGAACCCACACACTAGATCTCTCTACATTTGTATCTCTCTCACACAACTCCATGTAGGTGGTGTGCATACACGAAGAGAATAGGTGCACGTACTCATGCTTCATGCCCAGCCACACCCGCGCGGGTACATGGTGGAGCTCATTTCTGTACGAAATGGCAGCCGACGTGCTAATTTGAGCGCGTGTAGTGGTTGTTTACCTACGGAGGTCGTGTACCATGCGTGCATGAAATAAAGTTCGACTTGATGCGTTGGCACATTAATTTTAAATAAACTCAAGGCCACGTACACAGAATATAAAACGATTTTTATGGAGAAAAAGGTAGTCCGCTCCACTATATATAATGGAGCCTGCCTGCCGGGGTTTGTCTCTCTCCAGAGTATCTCACACAAGGCAGCGGTGGCCTCTCTCTCTCTCTCACCATTGGTCACTGATCCAGCCACATCCCTTCCACTGGCGGAAAGGGAGGATGTGCACCGTTTCTCCGTTCGACGGCGCCGAGGCAACACGTCCCGATCTGCGGTACCCATAGTTCTCTCTGACCAAGCTCCGGCGCGGTAGGGCCTACGCCACCTGCTCGCTACCACAGTATGGGCAGATCCCGCCCACCGCCGCACTCCTAGTTACATCCCGACGACTCCCAGGTATCCCCTCCGGCCTTGCTCCATTGCCCATCTTCCCACGTCACTGCATGTGGAAAATCTTGCATGTGGATCTTCCATAGTTCTTTGCCCAAAACGTAGCTCATCTGGCATACTTTCCATATTGCAATCTCATCCTCACACCGTTTTAGACAAACACAACCATGTTGTTACCTTCCCTTAGGAGAAGGAATATGCTTCTTTTTTGTCGTCGTATGTGTCATCAAGTGTTATTGGCCAGTAATTGTTTCCTTTCTACCTCTTTTTGCAAACAGGGCTATCCATTTCACCTCGTTGCTATTGCGACCTTTTGGTGAACTGCACAAATCACTTTTTTCTTAAGAGTGTTTTGTGCAGTTGTACTAAAATGTCACACGGGCAATGTCTCTACATTTCAGTGCGACCGCACAAAGGGACATTGGTTTTGCTCTATCCTCAACATCCAACTCCAAGCCTAATCTTCTCCAACTATTTGCTTAATCTTCTCCAACTAGTTAGTCTTAAGAGATACTGCAAAGGTGACCGGCTTATATTTGTGTATTTATTGTTTCATCAACAGTCCTCTATCATTGTAATTGCACTTAATATCTTTGGAACAGGGACGCTCAACTCTATTTTAGCGGAACCACATAAAATGATTGGAATGTTGCATGCTCCATACAACTACTTTTTTCCCAACATGCCTTGTTGATTTAGACAGAGCTGGGGGGAATTTGCTGCTAGTGAAAGCATGGATCAATTTTAATTTAACACCTTCTCACAACTTTGACTTCAGTTGTGATGTAAATATTGGCTCTGATCTGCTAATCATTGAGATGCATTAGCAAGGAAGTTAGTTTTTTATTGTTTCCGAAAGAGCATGGATGGAAAGACACACAAAACAAAAGCTAAAAGCTCAGAGCATTGTATAATTTCATGTCACTGGAAAATTATTTGTATAGTACGTCAATTATATAAACAAATGTTGGAAGCTTGATAGCATTGCCAGAAGCCTCTTCAGCATTCGGGTCCATGTGCCATGCACAAAATTATACTTCCTCTGTTCCTAAATATTTGCCTTTTTACAAATTTCAAATGGACATATTTTAGAGTGTATATTCACTCATTTTGCTTCGTATGTACTCACTCATTGAAATATCTAGAAAGACAAATACTCCGTAGTATATTTAAGAACGGAGGGAGTAGTGCACAATCGCATGGGAGACTCAGCCCGGTTGTTGCGCCGCACTAATAATGAGTAATGAGCAGTCAAATCATAATCCCAACCTGTCCCACTGTAAGTTGCTCGGAAGAAGCAACCATCAATACACTCTTCTTTGAATTCGCTCATACTACTCCCTCCATCATTGTTTATACAACACGCTTCAAAAGAAAACAATCTCTGGGACCAAGGCGACTAGCGATCGGCCTGAAAAATAGCATTGGTAGTTATAGCATGACGTCTATTACTAGAGGAAATAATGCATACACACATGCATGCAGTGCTTCCACCCCGGGTACACACATGCATGCACTTACTCCACTTCGCGTACACACATAGTACATCGAGAGAAAATTGTGGACTCGATTGCGGTCACCACGCCCTAATTAATTGAGCATTAAACCAAACGCATCTAAAGTCTCTCTGGTGGTGGAAATGCATGGAGAGAATGCATTAGAATGAAGCGCGCCCTGTAAACTATGACGGAGGGTGGAGTAGTATGAAGGTGAAAAACCAAGTGTGCGATGGCTAGTCGGTCAACCCACTTCCTCTTGACACATCACTGACATGTGGGAACGGAGTGTGAGCAAACCGATCTCAATTGATGGCAAAATTGCCAACCCGCCGTTCCTTTAGAGAGACGAGGAGCGAGAACACACAGCCGGGCTCACACGGAGGCCAAGATATATTCAAGCATGGTTGATCGATATCATCATTACATGTTCGATGTCTTTTAATACTACTATTGGGCTGCCATTTTCCGCATTTCTCCCTAATAAATGTGTACTTTATCAGAGATTAAAATAAAATAAGAGTACAGACGCTCCACCATGTGGTTCTAGTAGTAGTACTACTCATACTACCAAGGGGTTGTTTGGTTTCTAGCCACATCTTGCCACACTTTGTCACACCCCACCTTAGGCAAGTTTGACTAAGTTAGGTGTGTGTTTGGTTCTAGCCACACCTAAGGCAAGAATTTTTTTATGAGAAGTGAACCCCACATGTCATAGACACAAAAAGTGTGGCAAGATTCCCCTAGGCAAGCCAAAGTGTGGCTAACAATTTGAGCAACTCAACTTAGGCAAGTGTGGCAAAAATAATGTGGCAATATATGGCAGACAAAGTCACAATCCAAACAGACCCTAAACCTTGCAGTTGGCTCTTCACCTCTTCATGAAGTCGAACAATGATGGTACTCCACATCTTGGGTCCTACAGTGTATGCCTCTGGCAATCTGACACCGAATGAACTGTTGCATGCACTACAAAAAAAGACACATCCGTGACATTTTGGGCCGAACGATTTTTTTCCTGTCATGCTTATGACACTTTTATGACGATAATTGTGACAAAACCCGGTATCATCATAGATGTGGTGGGCTCATACTTCTATGACAAAAAATCATGACAGAAAATGGGCTTTTCATCCTGGGCGGGCCGGAGACGCAGCTGCATGACATTCTTTGGGCCGTCCATGATGAAAAAACCATGGTAGAAGCGAGGGCGAGGAAAATATCGGGGAGTTCCCGGTTACGGTGGGTGGTCGGGGGCCAAGCGATGCGTGTTTCTCTCGTACACGTACGCACATGTGTGCGAGGCGTTGTGCTCTAACTAAACCCGAGCGAGGCGTTGGGCTCTAACTGAACCCGAGTGATTGCACTAGCTACGTTACTGAACCCCGATCGATCCCTTGCTATTAACTGAACCCGAGTGATTCCTTCGCTACTGCTACTAACTGAAGCCGATCAAATGCTGCCTCCTGATCGAGGCGGTTGGGGGTGGATGAACAGGACCCCATGGAGGGCTGGATGAACAGGACCACGTGGAGGGCTAGTTAAACAGTAGCCAGTGGAGGGCTGGATGAACAGTAGCCCATGGAGGGGTGATTGAACAGGACCCCGTGGAGAGGGTTGGTTGAATAGTAGCCGGTGGAGGAGCGGTGGAGGCTGGATGAACAGGAGCCCGTGGATGAACAGTCACAGGTGGAGGCTGGAGGAGGTCGACGGTGGATGAACAGTAGCCTGTGGAGGCTAGAGGAGGTCGACGGTGGAGATGAACAGTGTCCCATGGAGTCCTGTTTTGTGGTATGCCACACCCCTCCCGATGAACAGGACCCCCGTTTGGACCATAGCGCTCCAACACAAGTCAGTTTCCTCCGTTTTGCGGTACGCCACACCCCTCCCGATCGACAGGACCCCGTTTCGACCGTAGGAGGTCCAAGAGAAGTCTCTTTCCTCCGTTTTGCGGCAGGCCAAACCCCTCCCGATGAACAGGATCCTATTTCGATCGTGGTCGGTCGAACACAAGGCCGTTTCCTCCGTTCTGCGGCACGCCAGGCCTTGTTTCGATTGGTTGTTCCATCCAAGCCGGTTTGCTCCCGATGAACATGATGTAATCCGACCCAGTCGGTTGGCTCCCGATGAACATGATGTAATCCGACCCAGTCGGTTACCTCCCGATGAACAGGATGTTGTTTCTCTGTTCCGACCTAGCCGGTTCGCTGCCCAATGATCATGACGCCGTTGCTACCGTCCGTTGCCTCTCCATGTACACAAGCCCCGGTCATCCGTGTATATATGCGCGAGTACGCACTCGAGACCCTGCCCGTATGTACGTACGTGGCCGTATTTTTTGGCGTGTGGTTGTATGTACATGTACATGGTTTAGACGGGACAGCCTGAACTGCTACATGGGGGGCTCTACTATTACATGTGCCGCTACTTACTCGGCCACGATTCGTCGTTGCAGAGTGACCGATCGACCAGTATGTACATACACGTTCCGACAAGACAGACAACGGTACGTACGCTTCAACCGGGTGGGTCCCAGTGGTCAGGGAGGATAAGGACGCACTTCCTTGCGTGCGAAGATATAGCTGCTCGGTCCCAGCTGTCAGGGGGGAGCACTTGTGTGCGAAGATGTAGCTGGTGGGTCCCAGCAGTCAGTGGGAAAACATTATTTTTCAGGGTAAAAATGATGCAATTGCATGCATGCGTCCATGGGCGTGGTGCATTCCCACTGTCAGCCTCTCACATATAGTCATCTTTCGATGACTCTCGTTTGTTGACCATGTTGACCACACCGTGCCGAGCACACCAAGGCAGGTGGACGAGGCGATGCCCTAGACTGGAATGACCTAGAGATGGGGAAGACATGACAGTGGATTCGCAGATGGAGAGGAGTGGGAAACTTGACTGGTTCGGGTGCATGGCAGCACTGGCGCGGTGCCGCCCACGAGAGACAGGAGCAAGAATAGAGGTTGAAGAAGGAGCACGACTGTTGGATTAACATCCAACGGTCCAACTGCTAGAATCATTTGTTGATTAAGTTGACAAAGCCCTGCGTACACGCCTTCTTAGCAGGCCCACAAGTCAGCCACCAAATCTGCCGGGTCCCATCTGTCATCGGGAGGAATAGTTTTTTTTGCATAACAAGGAGGCACTTCCTTCCGTGCGAAGATACAACCGGTGGGTTCCAACTGTCAGGGGGAGGAAACAGCTTAATAAGGAGGAACTTTCCTTGCGTGCGACCATGGACCTCGTGGGTCCAAGCCGTCAGGCCTCCACGTACAGTCCTCTTCCGATGACTCTCGTTTGGACCACGCCGCGCGAGCGCAGCGAGGCGGTGGACGACGGCGAGGCCCCAGATTGGAATGACTCGGAGATGGGGAAGACGCGGCAGTGGAGTCGGAGAAAGAGAGGAGTGGGAAACTTGACTGGTTCGGGTGCGGGTGGGCCTACACTCGGTAGAGAATAATAGAAGGTGCATAGTGGAGGGATGGCCTAGCCGTCAGCGGGGTAGCGTTTCGCTGTGAGGCATGCAAAACAATGTCGCTGGACGCCGGAGGCTAGAGCAGGCGGTCCCGACAGCGCTTGGGGAAGAAGATGAGAGATTGAAGAAGAATGCCGGCCGTTGGATGTAAATCCAATGCCTTGCTTAGGCTTCGACCTACTGGCCCACATGTCAGCCAGTCCATTTGTTTTTTAGTCCATTTCGTGGGCTGGGTGAAACAATGATGTAGCATCTATTCAACTCTTTTATATATATGGTAGAATTTAAAGCCCATTTGCATTTTTCTCGAAATCCATGGACTTGCTGGGCTGGGTGAAAATATCATGTTGGGCTGGACGGAGAAATGTTATAAAAACATAAACACATGATTGCACATCGATTACTACATTGGTCAGTAAAATCTTTGCAAGCTTATGTACGCAATCATTAGGAGTTAACTTGCCAAGTTATATATAAACAATTATTATTATTATTTTGTAAGAACTTTCAATTTACAAAATAAAATATCATTTTAATTTGATGAGTTAATAGGACGTGGGGTATTATTATTTAGGCTAAACATGGGACAGTTGAGTTGGTTCTAGGGGAAAGTACTGGGAGAAAACTCAGTTTACATCAAAAAAGAAAGTGGGAGAAAATTCAGATATAGGATTAATGAAAACGAAAAATAAAGGAAGTGGAAGGTCTATAAAATGGTTGGACGAATGACTGGTTTAACAGAACCTTATATTGTTTCTATTATATATATAAATATGTAATAAAATAAGATATATATATATATGTGTGTGTGTGTGTACTATTATAGAAGGGAAAACATAGGTTCAGTTTTGCATTCTTATAGAAATATAGAACTGAGTTGTGCGTCTTCTTAAAAAAACAAACATAACTTGGGCTGCTGATGTTATAGACAAGCTAGGTTGGGAGGCCCAGAGGCCGCTTGATACCCGCTGGATCCAAAAAACGTTGAAACATGTCGTGGGCTGCCCATGTTAAACAACAAAACCTAGGCCATGGACCTGGTGGGCCCGGGACTGTCAGCCTCTCGATGAACAGTTGTCTCCCGATTCCTCTTGTTTTGCTGACCATGTTGGGAATGACAGACGGCGGCGCCGCGGTGAGAGCACCAAGGCGGAGGACGATGTCGAGACCTCAGACTGAACGAACCAGAGCGGGGGAAGACGCAAGCGGAGGGGAGTATGAGGGTTGACTTTTTCGGGTGGAGGTGGGCCGATGGAGCTGCCGCCGCCGGACAATGTGTGGGAGTAGAGGGATGGCCTGGCTAACGCCATAGGCTATGATGGCCAGCCTCTATATAGGAAGAGGACGAAAGATTGAACAAAATAAAGAAATACAAATGGATAGGTGGTTGGTCCCATATGTCTGTGTACGAGACCTGTTGGGTCCACCTGAGAAGGGAATACGTTGGGAGGAAGGAGATTCAAAGCACGGCAGCCGAGTGAACTAGTTCTTTTAAAGGACGAGTGGAGTAGTTACATACATAAGCAAATATCCACTAAAAAAGCAAACAGGTTAATGGGTTCTTAGAAGAAATATTTCGGACAAAACAGATAATTACGACACATAGGCTAATGCACGAAACACTCAGATGATAAAGGTGCTTATAAATAGATAAAGTACAACATCTAGATCTTCCTGGCACACTTGATCATGACGCTACGGCTGTCCGTGTGCTCGTCCGTTACAGGAAGCAGACACGCCCTCATGTCCAAGATCCGCCTATACATGTCGTAGAATGCGTATGCGTCCTTGGCCGTGTAGGTTTTGTAGGCTAGATTCAGAGGTACCTCCCACGTGTTCAGGTCCTTGGTATCGTTGTCTTGTTTCATGTTGGCATAGCAGGGGTCAATAATGGTCTCGGCGAGGTCAACCACGGAGTCCTTCTCCTGCCCGTTGCCGATGATCTTATATTGCTTCTGGATGTCGACAAGCTTGTTTCACCAGATGGCCGAATCGTCGCGTTCTTTCTTCTCTCCACCTTAGCGAAGGTGCAGTCGGCGCTGCCGATGAAATGGGCGAATGCTCCAGAACCTTTGATGGCCCTACAACAGTGGTAGACGAGAACCTCGTCCCACACGCATACCTGGGCGACCGCGATCAGCTGGTCCCTGTCAGGAGACGAATGGATGGGCAGAAGGTCTAGTCCTGCGACCTTGTGCTTTCTCATTCCGTAGGTACTACTTGAAGATAGCGAGGCAGAGCTTCACCGAGTCCAGATCGTTGGTGTACATCACATTCAACTTGGTGCAGCCATGGGACTTAACGGCAAAATCAAAGGTGAACTCCTTGCTAAAGTCCATATCCAGCAGGCTCACCCCTTGGATCGCCATTGGAGTCTCTTCAAGTGAACGAGTGGATTGGCGGCGGCAGCAGTTCATTTTTCAGCTCATGGGGAACTAGATTCAATAGTAAACTGAGTTTGTACATGCGACAACAGTTACTACCCCTCCCCCACCCGCTGCATACCCAGCAGAACATGCACCCTCGGTGCATTCAAATGCCTCCATTAAGAAACCTATTCTGTCCACATGTCGGTTCACGAGCGGGTCTGTGTTGGTACTGTAATAACAGGTGTTAGTGGTCACTTTACTTAAATTTAATTAGCTTTAATAGAAATTTATTCTTAAAACAAGCAATGCATTGGCTCGTTCTATCAGTGCCACATGATCAACATGCGCAACAATTAGAATTATTATTCTTAGGACGCACACGATCAGCACATTTGTCGCACTTTCACACACACAATACTACCAAGTTTGAACTGTTTGTTATGGTTGCTATCCTCTGCATCATCATGTCGTGTTTCCCAGCTTGCAAGATTCAGAACCAACAAATAAGATTCAAATAACAAGTACATCAAAGATTCCTACACATCTCATTGATTCCTAGCTTGCAAGATTCAGAACCAACAAATAAGATTCAAACAATAAGTACAACAAAGATGCCTACACATCTCATTGATTCCCAGCTTGCAAGATTCGGAACCAACCCATTAGAGCCTTTTTATAAACTGAATATCGGCATTAAATCCATCTTGGCTAGTTGTGTCATACAACCCAAGAACTTGGCGAATGCTCTTGACCATCACAACATCTGTAATAGTGGCACCAGTTGAAGCAAATTTTATTTCCAAAACAAGAAAAGATTGTGATAGAATAGCTTTATTTAAAAAATAGAACATTAGCACAACATGACAAAGCACAATCATGTTGATAAAGGACAGTACTGACCGTTGTGAGGGGCCCTATGCCGCCACGACTCGATGTGGTGAAGCCGCAACTCCACTCGGATGAGGCCAACCTAGAGTTCCATGATTCAATGCATGCGCCTTTTTCTGCAGTGCACCTGAAATGAAGCAAAGGTTGCATCATTCAACTAGCAAGAAGTATTTTCTCTCATGAGCTGGTAGGTTCTTCTTTAGTAGTTGCACTAAAATTCATCAACATTAAGGTTGGCTGTCCTGCTCATGTAAGGTGCAACTATAATTTGCTTCTCCTTTTGTGTAGCTCCACTAAAATAAAGTGCCATTGTGGTGACAGTGACGGCTCATCTTGCAAAAGCTAATAAAATGTTGCACGAGATTACTAGCAGAATTTGATGGAGATTTTGGAAACTCCAATCACCATTTTGTGCAGTTCACCAAAATTGAGAGATGTTGCCCACGTGACATTTTAGTTGAACTGCACAAGACACTCATTCCAAAAAAGTGTTTTGTGTAGTTCACCAAAAGGTCACAATAGCAACAAGGTGAAATGGATATCCCTATCTGCACAAAAAGATAGAAAAGTAAACAATTGTTGGTCAATAAGAATATACGAAACATACACGAAATGAAAAGAAGCATCTTAATTATGTTCATGGCAATCACGCAAGGATAGTAGAGATTTTAAAATGTCAGCAATGCTTCATGTTACCAGAAGCATTACGATCAACTATGACATTCGTCAAATATGGGATTACTTTAATGGTGGCATAGCTTGTTTACCAGATACAGTAAGTCAACAACAGCTAAAGAGTTGGTTTAAGGGCATGGGACCGTGAGGACACCAAGTCACTCAGCAGCGTAAAGAAGCAACTTACTTATCATACTGGGGAAAACAGCAGGAGTACCATTTATAACACAGTTTAATTGCATCATATCACTGGAGGCATTAGATTAACAATAACACTGGTTAGACATGTCCTTAAGGTAACAGTGTGATCGCTTCATTTTACATGCGCCCTTACATTAACAACAACAAAAGGTTGGTATAAGGATATGCGACAGTGGACACATCAACACAATGTACCTACAAGGAGGCATAAAGTGGTGATGCCGAGTTTGTTCATGCTCTGTGAGGGCATCAAATCTAATCCTGGAGACCTTTTACTATGTGAGGGCAGCAAATCTAATACTGGAGACCTTTTACTATGTGAGGGCAGCAAATCTAAACCTGGAGACCTTTTACTATGTGAGGGCAGCAAATCTAATCCTGGAGACCTTTTACTATATGAGGGCGGCAAATCTAATCCGGGAGACCTTTTACTATGTGAGGGCAGCAAATCTAATCCTGGAGAGCTTTTACTATGTGAGGGCAGCAAATCTAATCCTGGAGACCTTTTACTATGCGAGGGCAGCAAATCTAATCCTGGAGACCTTTTACTATGTGAGGGCGGCAAATCTAATCCTGGAGACCTTTTACTATGTGAGGGCAGCAAATCTAATCTTGGACATACTCTGTTGACTTGTCCACCAACCGCCACTTTCTATCCTTTTTCAACCAATAATATATCTGTTCCTTATCTAGTTTGTACTGAGTTATCCCACTATTTCCATTTTCAACCACGAGACCGGTTGGGTATCCAGTATCTACTACTTTCCCCCTGTTATTTTCTCTTTGAATCAAGTCCTAGATTCATGCTACGACTTTCCCCCTTTCTTTGTTGTTTGAACCAAGTCCTAGATTCGAATGCATGAAGTAGCTTTACCTCTAATAATACTAAAAATTTAGGTGGATCTGGAAGAGCTGATGGAAGTAGAAAAAGATGCACATGCATACACGTGGGGAGCTGGGCAGTAGAGCAAGGCCGCTTTCAAAGAATTTGTACATGCGGGTCGTCGGGATGTTGGCAGCGACAGGTCTGATCTGCGCACAACACGACAGGGAGGAAGAAGGGTCGGAGGACCTCCTGAGCCAGCGCTATGTCGGAGAGAACGACATGGGCAGAGGATCGGGCCCCGCCGGCAGCTGTGGGTTTCCTCCCTCGCCGGCGATGACCGCGTGAACGATGCACCTTTTAGTCCTCTACACACACCGGCCGAAGGGATCCGACCGGATCTGTGACCAGCAGTGAGCAGAGAGAAAATGTCGCTACCGCTGTCTTGTTTAGATATGGAGAGGATGAGAGAATGAAGAGAGCAACCCTAGTAAAGCAGGCACTCAGGCCCCTGTGTACATATATAGTGGAGTGATTATATTTTTCTCTCCACAACAAGCGTTTCAATTTGTGTACGTGGCATTAAAGAAAAGAAACTCTCTATTTAAGGTGACTAACTGTAGGACTCCTACTTACTACTACTAGTAGTATTGTTTACTTGTGCTCCCCGACCCTCCATTCATTGAATAACCCCACGGGTGAATAAACATACAATACTAGTATTTATATAGAACGAACAAGCTTGAATCATTTTCCCGTAGTTAAAAGTTGAGGGCGGGGCTTTTCCTGGGCAGTACGCGCGACAGTTTTTGCATAGGCAGTTTGACAGAGAGGCGAGGAGGGTGAGGGAGTATCGGATTCAACTTACTTATTGTTGGAAAGGTCGGGCCGTGCGATTTGACGGTGCGTTACTACTGGAATGACTTGTGATATGACTACTCACTATAGTCATGAATTACTGGTGCTACGACCGGGGTGATGCCCCCCTTCCGTTCTGCACTCTAATCTGGTGCATGACACATCGACCCGGATGCTGGCTCTCCCACATGTTGGCGAAGTACATAGTAAGAAGGAGCAAAGAATCATGCGATATATACTAGTACTACTACTACTCATGTCAGAGGAGTGAGAACCACGGCAGCCCAGTGAACCAGCAGTGCGAACCACAGCAGCCCAGTGAACCAGCAGTAGAAAACAATGTGGTGATATGGCCATAAATAACAATGTGCTATGGTCCATACAGTAGCATGTACAGTACTACTCCTCTTTGTTTGGACTGAGTTAGAGCTAGTTTGGGTTGAAATAGCCTCAAATTATCCAAATAGGAGGGGTTAGTTTGAGCTAGTTTTCTCCAACCCAGCTAAAAAAATTAGCCCAGTGGAGAGGTTCTAATTGGGTTAGTTCTCCTCGGGCCCACTAAAAGAGAACAAAAAAATCTCCCCTGCCCGCACCAGATCACTCCCTCCACCCCCTCGCACGACACCTCTCTGTTCCCCATCGGGCTGCCCGCCCAAGCGCCGCTCCGCCACTTGCCCACTCTCTCCTCTGGCCGCCCTCTCCCTCCATCCTTCGAAGCTCGCCCCGCTCCCCCTTCACCGGTCATTTTTCTCCCTCTGTCGTGCGCGGTAGCAGCGCATCTACCAGGGAGGTCGTGAGAGGGGTGAGTTTGTTCGTTCCATCTTTGTCTCACAGCCATATCATTGATCTTGCTCGCTCTAGCGCTAATTCTGATTTGGAAATGTAGATCCCAATTAAACTTGGTATAGATTTGTGGTGCATGCATGGAATTGTTTGATGCTTCTTGAGGAGGTAATAAATCTTTCTAGAGCCCAAAGATTCAGTTCACCTTTCTAGGTATTTCAGTTTCAGCCTTGCATTATTTCTAGAGGCCCAAAGATTCGGTTCGCTGTCGTCGGCAAGCGGCTCTGCTACCCATGCTGGTGTCGACCTCAACTCGCAAGCGCCGACGTCGGAGGGGTTCCCGGGGCTTGGGCTCTATAGAGCCTTCCTCCAGAGGGACGATGACGAGCTCCTCCCTGGGTGCGTGAGGGGCTCCGGGCTCCCTCCCCATCGTGAATGACTTCCGTGATGAGTTAGCTCATGATTTGTTTCATGGAGTGTATTTTTTGTGAATTTTGATTGGCGACTTGTATGTTTAAGTGGGATATCTCATTTGTATGGACAATGTAAAATTTATCATGTTTTGCATGCTTGATTTGTAAAGATGGTTCGTTTATGTCAATTGTGAGCGGGAGGAGGCCACACAAGAGCCGACCACACCAAATCCGGCATGAAATAGTCTCCAAAGTAGTCCAATGATTGAGAAAGAGCATTTATTGTCAATCTAACCCTGCCATCCATACACCTCTTTGGTTTAGGGTTAGTTCAGGGTTAGAATCTAACTCTAACCTCTAATTGAGTTAGAGTTCTCATCGTCTCGGTTCATCACCATCATACTTTCCCCATTCGTGTGTTTTCAGTATCCTGCGAATCAAAGAGGCCCTTAGACTGGTTTAGGTCTGGTCGTTTTCTATAAACATGTTATGTCCAAAATTTAACGAGCGTGCTCCAGTTTCTACGAAAATAATCCGGTTTCATGTACTAATTCATCCATTTATTTATTCTTCCATGGGGGGTTTGCATGTAATTCGTGAGGTCTGAAATGTAAAGTACCCCAGCATATGCTCCGATTCGTGCATGCACTACGACCCAGATGCTCTATGTCCCACATGTCGGCGAAAGGGAGCATATGGAAATAGCCTAGGAGTACATATAGGAGGATAAATGCATGAAAAAAATGTACTGTGAAGCGTAGCTGCGGTTCGAAAAGGAGACCTCAAGTGATGACAGGTATAGGTCACATGCACCCAACTAGTGGTACTAGACATACAACTACTTTTTCCCTAAAAAAGAGGTACGAGTGCTCAGTACTCCTATTCTATCAACACGAGTCCCATCTGACAACAGCGTCCGTGCTACAGCTAGCTCTTCTCCCTCGTTTCTCTCTTCTAATTCTAAACTCAGCCGACGCCCAGTGGGCGGGGTGGGGATCTGCCGATGGTCGGTTTGCTCAACTGCGTCCCCACCTCACAATGAAAATGTTACGACTGGAATAAATATGCCATACACTCCTCTGTTCCTAAATATAAGCCTTTTTAGGTATTTCAAATGGAATCCAACATACGGATGTATGTAGACATATTTTAGAGTGTAGATTCACTCATTTGCTCCGTATGTAGTCACTTGCATTTGGGAACGAAGGTCTCCTTTGCATTTTAGAGTGTAGATTCACTCATCTATAGAAGGATTTATATTTGGGAACGGAGAGAGTACTATAGTAATAAAACATTAAGGCCACGAGGCGACGCCATGCTAGTTACAGGAGGCAAGAAGAAGAGATGCATCCATCGACGACGTCCACCTCCTCGACCTAGGGCACCAGCCCACCGAATGACGGCTAAGTAGCAGCAACTTTCGTGGCTAGGTCGACGTGCTTCTGAACAATGGCGTCTAAAGATTCCAGCCGCTAGAAGAAGGCCAACGTCTTTCTGTCATCGCTGGCCTTGTAGTGGCCTATGTAGACGATTTCCTCATAGATGTGGATGTGCAGGTCGACAGTTTCTTGCATGGCGAGGCGCTACATGGCGAGCGCGGCCTCGAGGTGCACATTCTTGGTTGTGACCTCCGACACCTATAGGGCTACTAGGGCTTGAAAGAGTTCGTCACCATGGAGGACGATGAGGGTGGTAGGAAATGAGGAGCTTGGGCGCGCGGGCTGGATCAGTACGGCAAGGTCGTCCGCGCGCTTCTTAACGGCGGTGAACTTGCGGATGGAGTGGACCATCATGTCGTCCATCTGAGAGGCGAAGCCAGCGTCGGCAAGGGCTACGACGCCAGCGGTCGCCAGCACCATCTGGGAACGGTGCGTGGTGCGGGGCTGCAAGCCGGCGTGTTGGATGATTTGGCATAGCCGGCTGCCGCTCGCGTCCATCGCCTCCATAGGTGCTTGTGGCTTCTGGTCACTTGGTCTTGGATTGGAGTGAGCAGTGTTGCACAGAGACTAGGAGTAGATGGATTGGAGTGGTGGGGCGCCTTTATATGAGAGTTCAAACTCTGTTGCATTCACATCGTGCTGGCTCTATTCCGCTTCTCCAATTAATTCCCTCTACATGCTAATTGAGGATGCATCATTGAGCGTTCAACGTCTCAGGAACCGCTACCCTCTCCCTCCTTGGCATTCAAGCCATATCTATGTAAATGCGTGTCAGGAGATGTTCCCGTTGACGACGAGGTGCCTATGGTGACTTCGTAAATTTCAAGATGATATGCCGGCTCAGTCTTTCGGAGGTGCTCATAGGAGTAGGGTGTGCGTGTGTGCGTTCATAGGGGTGAGTGTATGCACGTGTATATGAGCGCTTGCCTCTGTACTGTGTTAAAAAAACGTAAATGCGTGTCAAAAAGAGACTAGTCGGTACTAGTTTACTCAATATTGTGCATCGTGACCAAGGCAGAGAGGAAAATGAGAGAACTACGTATTTATTTACGGTGTAGATTCACTCATTTTGCTCCATATGTACTCCGTCTCGGTGTAGTCTAGTCACTTGTTGAAATCTCTAGAAAGGCAAATACTCCTTTCCGGTTTACAAGGCTCACATAGCAATTTTGTCTCATGCAAGAGCCTGGCTATATGCGTGCTCCAAGGTTCACAACTGCCACATTCGGGTTGCGCTTGGCTGTTCGCCTCTTCGAGAAGACGAACAATGATGTTACTACTACTACTTCTACAGTATCGAATCCACTTCTGCATGTCTATCCACCGCGTGCGGGAAGGATAGCTTGTTGCCTATCCTCGTTTGCGATCCACTGCGCGCATAGGCGAGGGAGAAGGCGTGTAGTAGTAAAATCAAGCTTCTCCTCATTGTACGAGTTGACGTGACACATCATAGCACTGGCCCCACATGGTTACCTCTAAACTTGGCTGAAAGACCCATAGTGTACAATATATTTGCTACAACCTCTAACATTTACCCCACCACAAATTAAAATATATATTCCTGTCTTGACCAGATGACTATGCAAACTAAAATCACCAGGATGACAGGTAGGGCCAGAAGTTATTTTAATCAGAAAAAGCTTCGAGATGGCCTCATAGCATGTAGTCGACCCCAATGATTTTATGCTTAGAGGCACGATACACGCTATCCTAGACTACTCTACACATGAAACTACCACACTAGTGTCCGGGCTGCGCTTGGCTCTTTGCCTCTTCGGGAAGTCGAACAATGATGGAATACTACTGTAGTGGAGGATTAGTACAGTATGCTTCTGGCCATCTGACACCGAATGAACTGCTGCATGTCCACCGCGTGCGGGAGGGAGAGCATGTAGCGAAAGCTTCTCCTAGTCCTGCCAGCCACCATGCTCATGGGCGAGGGAGGGATGCAGCTTCATTGACTTACTGCTCCTGCCTTTGCATGTATGACAGGTGGGCCCAACAGGTGGATGGCCCACCTGTCATACAGCCAAAGGCAGGTGCAGTTAAGGCACCGGAGCTCAATCCATGAGGGAGGGGGCGTTGTAGTAAGCAAACTTCTCGTTGTTGTACGAGTTGACGCGACACATCAAAGCACTGCACTCGATATATTTCAATAATTTGCGTTTACCGATGCATTAATTACAATGCATACATGCATGCTGTGACTCTCCTTTTGATACTTGCATGTGTTGATTTAATGCACCTTGAAGTAGTATGAATATGTGACGGTAAAGCTTTGTAATGCCCTGGCCCTAAAGCAAGAGATGGTTGTGCATGAGGAGGGCGAGATCATGCAGATGGAACATGACCCGATAACGGAGCTCTCTATGGTCTCGATGGACCTCACCTTGCTCCACTGCCCCTTGTGCCTCCGCGCCTTGAAGCCTCTAGTGTATCAGGTTCGAATACACCTCATCCGTTCGGCTGATAGATCAAGGTGCAGGCTTCTTGATTGATGTGCTGTTTGATTGATTTGTGCAGTGCAAGGGAGGGCACCTGGCCTACGCGGACTATCGCGTCGAGCGCCCCGAGAACCAGCGGCAGTGCCAGAAGTGCGAGTGCGGCGGTGGCTTCGACATGCGGAACACGGCGGTGGACGATGTCCTCTCCTCGGTGAGGGTGGAGTGCCCGCACGAAGGCTGTGGGCTCTACGTCACTTATTGCAAGCTCGCCGATGACGAGAGCGTGTGTCCACTCGCGTCCTGCAAATGCCCCGTGCCCGTCTGCGGCTACAAAGGCTCGCCGCCGGCGCTTTCCCACCACATCAGCACCGTGCATCCCATGCTCGTGCACAGGATCCAGTATGCACTGCACTACAAAAAAATACACTTCCGTGATGATACGTGTTTGTCACAGTAGGTCGCTTTTTTGTCATGCATGTACATCCATGACAAATTTATGACAGAATCAAGATAGTCATACCTGTGCTGTCGTAGAAGTGTTCCATGACATTACCAAAATTATCATCACGGAAGTGTCCACTTCCATGACGATAAATCGCGCGTCACAGAAGTGCTTTCGTCAAGGGTGACCGACACGTGGCATCCACCGTAACGGAACGCCGTTAAGCTATCAGGTCGGGTTTTGGATCCGATAACCCGTTAACAGCCCCGACCAATGGGAAATTTCCACGTGTAAAATTCTTATTGGCCGGACGAAACACGTGTCAGCTCGTCAGTTGGTCAGATAGGCGCCTATGATACGTCGACACGTGGCACGGCCCAACAGAGGCCCATTCCTGTGAAAAGGCCGGCCCGTTTGACTTGGTCAAAAGCTGGCGGGCCGGCCCATGGAAAGCCTGTTAACGGCCTGTTCGCATATAGCCCATTTACAGCCCGCTAACCCAAGGCCCGTTACGCCCTATCCGAATTAGGCCCAGTAGCGTCATCTGGGCCATCCAATATGATTCCAGCCCGTTTTCACTTCTGGCCCATGTATGGCCCATGACGTCTTTCGGCCCATATGAGGCCCTATGTAACTCTTGGCCTATTAACGGCCCGTGGTGAAACTGGCCCGTAATGAAGTGTATCACTTTACACCCATTAACGCCCGTGGTGAAACTGGCCCGTAATGAACAGTGTATCACTTTATACCCATTAACGGCCCATTATTCCGTTGGGCCGTTTCCAGCCCATGTTATCTTTCGGCCTTCTCAGAGCCCATTTATTCTTGGGCTCATTTCCAGCATTCGTTTACTTACGGCCCGTTACTGTCATTTTCTGCTTGTGGGCCAAATTCAGCCCGTGGTTACAGTCGGCCCGTTTGTGGTCCGTTAATACGTTGGGCCGTTTTCATAGCGTCATCAAATACGGCCTATTAACGATGGCCCGTTACGGTCGGCCCATGAACGGACGATTCCAACTCTAGCCATTTACGGCCATAATGTGCCTGTTATTGGCCCATGTTTGGCCAATCGATCATACGGCCCGTATAAGGCCCATTGATGATACGGCCCGTAGAAGGCCCATTGTTTCTACGGCCCGTAGAAGGCCTACTGTTTCTACGGCCCGTAAGAAGGCCCACTGTTTCTACGGCCCGTAGGAGGCCCAGTGTCACTACAGTAAATATTAGCCCATGGTTATGGCCTAGTTTTAAAAAATAGGTTATTGCAGCCACTAGTTAACCACGGAAAAAGAACTGCAATGACTACAAGCAAACAAATAAACAAGACAACAAGGAAATAAATAAGCAAGCAACTAACGCTAGGCTATCATGGGTATTACACATATTACATCCACTGGGCATCAAAGTTCACCACCAGTGCAAATATAGGGAACAAAGCAGCATATCATATACACTGGCCGTCAAAATTGGCCACCAGTGCAAATAAATGCGGCATCAAAACAAGAGCATAACTGAAACAACTTTAGAAGAGCTCAAGAAATGTTATCCTGGGTATCCACCATGCTGGCAATAAGCTTAGCAAGCTGATTAGCTTTGTCATGTTTGGCGCTAAAATCCTCCAACGCTTGCTATTGCACCAGAAAGTATGCATCTGAATGCTCCAGGGACTTCTGCAGTCCTTCCGCTTCTTGTCGCAGCACAGCTGATCGATGTCTTTCAGCTTGTAGTTGAGACCCAAGAAACTGAACTGATTCAGACAATGAGTTTGAATAGCTTGTGCAAGCGGTAGTGGCCAGTAACTCCAACACTAAACCAAGACAGGATGTGTCACTATCCTGAACCTTATCTGCATTACTTCCTTTACTGTTGCTTAATAAGGCACTCTTCCCCAATATTCTGTCAGCATTCTAAAAGAAGAAACAAGCAGACACATAACAAGTTTAGCATGTACTAGTATATGAAACTCATTTCGGTGAACCAGATCATTAGTATGGTGGACAGGATTAAACTACCAAGTCTTCTATTGCCAAGTACTAGTACATAATAAAAGCATCAAACAAACATATATCTATGTCCTATTGTAGCAATGGAATCTTAAATTAGAATAGTTGTTCTTCAGGTTTAGGCACTTGTTCTACATGAACAGAGTACAGTAAGACGCAAGAATATAATACTTAAAATAGAAAATGAGCTCATAGACCTTACCACATTCTTGGTTCAGGACCAGTACAGAACAAGGCGTTCCCAGTCATCGTCCAGTAAATGTGTTTCAGGAGAACGTAAGGGAATTTGATGAGTTTCTTTGCCGGTGAAGTACGTTTTCTTCAGGTAATTCCGATACTGCCACCAAGCATTCTTGAAGATAGCAGAGGTATTAGCACAGGTTACCTCATCCTGAGTTTCCAAATCGGTCCTTCTCTATAGAGAAAAATGGGAAAATTTGTTGTATTATAACCATCATGGAGGTAGAATGTATGAGACGAAGCAAAGTAATTGCCATGAATAACATTACTTACACATAACTCCTGGACAAACACCTGCAACTGGCATTTTCCTTCATCTTCAGTATAATATTTCCAAGATGGGAAGATACGCACATACGATTTAACAACATCAAATGCGATAGATGCTAAACTATGACTAGCTGGTTGTGCTTCCTCCACAGGAATAAGCGTACTAACTGGTGGAGTTGGGGTTCGCCGTGATAGTACTGGCCCTTTGGGCACTGGAGCTGCCTTACTAACTGCTCTTGTTTGGGAGCTCTATGGTGGAGATGGTGCTATGTTAATAGGAACTGGGTTACTATCGGCTGGGGTTGGGGTTAGATTGGGTGAAGCTGGTTCTGTGTCCATTGTAGTAGGGGTACAATCTGCGAGAGTTTGGGTTATGTGTGGTAGGGCTGGTTCTTGTGCATGTACAACTGGGGTGCTATCTCCACCAAGAGGTAGCACTGTTTTATTTGAAGACCGTGTTTTTAGTCCGCTAGATACTGGCATCACCCACTCCAATTCAAATGGCTGATAAACAGGAAACATAGTTGAATGTACATACATTGTATGAGAGACAGATGCAATAGATAGTGTGGAAAAAAGAGGGCATGAAATGGTTGACATGTATATTGTTTAACTAAAACAGATAGCATGACATAATTTCACATATATGATGTCTATCTAAACTGGATAGCATAGCATAACATAATTCAAAGATATGATGAATAACTAAACAGGACCGCATGACATAATTCACCTACATGTTATCTAAGTAATCAGGATCACATCATTTAATTCACATATGTGATTTATATGCTAAACAGAGGGCATTCGATATGATGTATGAACTAAGAACATGGTGTTGAATATTGTGTATATGATGTCTAAACTATGCAATGCATCACACCGTATGCATGATATGAGCAGCATAACCGTGCCAAGTTAGAGCATACACCTCAGTGGGGGAATAGGACTGGTCATCTGTCTCTGAATCCATCTCTAAGGAGCTATCGGGACCCAACAAGAGATCTTCTTCGATAGGTAGCACTGTCTGCTCTGAAGGCCTTGTTTTCACTCCAGATTTTTCCATCTCCCACCCAAATGGCTGATTCACAGGAAAAGTAGTTTAATGTACAAACATTGTCGACAAATGGAAATGTAATGAAGCAAAGGATGGGCAAGATATCATTGAAATATATGATGCCTGGTTAAACAGGATGGCATTACACATTTCACATATATTATGGCTGGCTAAAAGACATGAGACTGCATAATTCCCATATATGATGTAGAAACTAATAGGTGGCATTACAGAACATGTCTAAACTAAGCAGATGACATATATGATGTCAAAAGTAGGCACTGCAAGGAACCATATGCATGATATGACTAACATCATCATGCCAAGGTAGAGCAAACACCTTGGGGGGTAAATAGGAGTGGTCAGCGGCGTCCGAATCCGCCTCAGAACAGATATCTTCCTCTAGATTACAATCTGGAGAGGGGTGGGGAGGGTTTGCCATTGAACCCACCATGGAGTGTTTTCTGCATGACATTGTATTGCCGCGCAAAACTCTTCTCTTTTTCTCTACATGTTCAACATGACTGTGTACAATATCTGACATGCATATGAAAAAAATATGGTGAGATTATGTAAGGAGAGCATGCAGAAATTTAGAGTGATGGTAACAACCAGTGGATAGATGTTTTTCCGTTGAACCAAAATAGCCCTAATGGATCGACGTGAATGTATAGTAATAAGTGATGCAACAAGTGTACAACCTCTTTGCCGTAGCCGTGTCGACCTCAGCATCATTGGGTTGGTCGCTGAAGTAGTTGAGGCAGAGGTGGCTGTCGGAGGTGTGGAGGAAGATCTGAGGAATTTGTAGACGGCGTTCAGGGCACTGCTCTGTTGTGACGGATCGTTCTGTCGTTGGAGCAGCTCCGGTGAGCCGTAAGACGTCAAGGCTGAAGCAGCACAAGACAGACATCGTCAATCTCAAGTGGGATTCTAATAGCATCTCCAATAGATGATGTAAGATGGATGTAAAATTAACATCACCAAAAACCACCTGACTACAACAGATGAGGTAAAAACTGTTGACTCTGAACTTAACTGTCGAAACTGAAATTTACCGTGGAATCTGAATGCTACTGTCAAAACTGAACGCAATGGTAGCAGAGAGGCACTTGACATGTAGTTTAGGGAGGGCCTGCAGTTCATATTCAACCTGCACCCCCCTGAGCCGCCAGCCACCACCGGCCGAACCGCCGGCCCCAGCGCCGCCTCGCCACCCCGAAACAACTCACCACCGCCGCCCCGGCCAGCCCTCTAGGCCCCCCGCCCCCACCCTGAACCCTAAGATAGATAGTGGGGTACCTCTCTGGCGAGCCCCCATCCCCGCTGCGGGCGGTTCTTCCTTAACTTCGGTGAGCCCCCCAACCCCTGAAAATCGACTGACCCAAAAGTCGATTCAGTCGACTGAAGTGTGGCTTAATCGGAGCAGAGCAGCAGCACGAGCGAGGGGGAGAGCAGCAGCAGCAGCTGGGCGAGCGAGCGATCGAGCAAGAGTCGGAGCAGCAGCAGCAGATCCGGCTGGTATGGATGCCGCTGCCGAAGGGGCCTTGCACTAGGGGAGAGCCGCCGTGGAGATGTCGCCCGCGGCGCCGGCTTCAAGGTAGCCGCTCCATGGGGGTGTGGGATGGAGCACCGTCGGCGCCGGGAGGCCGAGTTTAGGAGAAGGTGCGATGCGATGAGTGTACAACCTCTTTGGTGGCGCCGAGTAGGCCTCGACTTCGTCCAAGGAGTCGGTGAGGATGCTGCGGTTCCGGTGGAGTAGGTTAAGGCGGCGCTATGGGGATGGAGCAGCCACGATAGACGAGGCGATCGTCGGAGCATCTCCTTGGAGGTGGAGGACGGGGCGGCTGAACCGGCGGGACGGCGAGATGGACGACGGATCCTCATCCAGGGAGGTGGACAAGGGACGTCGAGCTGTTGCGCTGGACGACATCGTCGGGGAAGAGGCTCCGGCTGGGCAGCGGTGATGTGGCGGACGGAGGAGGGTGGGGTTTCGCGGCTGGAGCGGATAGGTTATGGCGGCCTGGGATTTCAAATGGCGAAAAAGGGGCGATGGGAGGGGGTGAAGCATGACTTAGGAACGCGCTTATCCAAAATGTAGGGTGTGTTACAAAAGTACCCCCCACCGATTTGAACTAGCGGCCCTTTCGGCTCAGGGTTAGAAGGGGGATTTCGCGTGTCGGGATTTGGCAGCTGGAGGGAGTTTTCGCGCGTGTTGTAATTTTGGGATAGCAAGGCGCAGGTTGTGAAGGCGCCAGTTTTGGGAGCACGATATCTGAATTTTCGGGATATAACAGGCCTAACGTGTAGTAATATTGTACTTGTACGTACCAAATCAATTCGCACTTCCCTCAACCAAAAAGAAAATGAGAAAATAAAACTATTCACACCACACAAAGAGAGAGTCTTGCCCCGTTTTACTATACAAATGCTATTCAAAGCTACTCCCTCGTTCCATCTATATAGGGCCTAATGCGTTTTTCGATGCTAACTTTGACCAAATATTAGAGCAATGATATATGACATGCAACTTACACAAAGCACACCATTAAATTCGTCTGTGAAAGGTTCTTTCAATGATATAATTTTCACATTGTGCATGTCATGTACTATTAATCTTGTCAATAGTCAAAGGCGGTCTTAAAAATCTCATTACGCCCTATATAGATGGAAGGAGGGAGTTTGAATCCATGTTATGTTGGATTAATTTTTTTCGCTTGCTGTATAATGCAGGTAACCTACTCATGCCAACATTTTAGTGCATTCCAAATGTCTATACTACCGCTGCAATTCAAACTAAATTTGAATTCATTTCTCTATTTCAATAATAATCTACAATCATGATTGTTGCCAACTTCAACCATCATAGTTTCCTTGCTATCCGCCAGATATAAATCAGACGGCCTATAATGCAGGATGGCAGGCACACCATCATCAACAATTCCATTTTTTATAAGAGTAGAGGTAAAACATATTAAATGTAGTATACCATGTTCATAACCACACCATGTGTATCACCATTATATATATTCACACATCTGTCGGTTTGAAACACTATGATAAATTCTTCAAATATCCGAATTCGCTTTTTATAATGAAGTATATATGATCTCTATTCGTCTTTTACACCCACACAACCCTCTTATCTTTGTAGCCATTGCTAACTTTCTCTTGTGCATGCACACGCCCGCATCCCTCTCACCCTCCCTCAGCATTCTCTAGCTCCATCGCGCAAATTCGTCTTTTCACTTTAGATCGTTCACCCACGGTGTGTGTAGGCCCCCCAGCTCCTTCTTTACGGCACACATCGATCGATATGCCTCTCTAGCCAGGTGTGCCTAGCACAAACACAAGCTTCCCCTCTTCTCTTGTCACTGTCCATGCCTCACTCCCACCACTCTTTTCATCGTTCTCGTACTCGCACACTCCTCCCCCTCGATATAGTATGCCTCTCGTACCACCTCCTACATGCATCCCTCTCTCTCTATCCTTCTCCTCGTGCCTCATTTGCTTCTAACACACACATTCATGTATACCGATCGATCTCCCAACATATACCTAGATCGACTTTAACTACCCCCCCATCGATCGATGTACCTCACAAGTTATGTCTCTCCTTTATCTTACAAAGGGCGATTGATCTTCCTATGTAGTTACGTCTTCTTACCACAGCCACATCGTCCCCCCTCATCATTCGTGCATGCCTCCTGACCCGTCTCTCACACGCACGTGCACAGACAACAAGCAGCCATCTCCTCTCTTATTGATATTGCGGGCGTGCCCTCCGTTTGTCTAGCAAGCCTATCCCACCATTTGTTAGAAGCAACTCCACTACCACCCCCTCCAACACTCTAGCTCTGTCTCTCTCCCAACCTTATTCATCTCCTGCACATATGCATGGATGCCGATCGATCTCCCTTAATACATGAGGCAGATCGATCTTCTTAATACATGAGGTAGGCCTCTCTCCTCCTCCACACATATACCAGCCATTGTACCTCTATAGTTAATTGGGCCTCCCTCTTCCCCCACCACACACCGATAGTCGAGCGCTACAGGTAGGTATCGATGCCACAGAGACAAACTGCACATGTCTCGTCTCACATTCCAGTAGGCCAGCCACTCTATATCTTTGACGTGGGCTCACACAAATTTGATGGCACTCTTTATCGATCGCGCGCGCGCACACACACACACATCATCCCTCTCTTCAATTCTATGGGACACCTCAAGCCGATGATAGCTCCACTCTCTTCTCGTGGATCGCCCCCTCTATATATATGTTATATCTAGGACTCTATTTCACACACATTGCATATGTTAAATTTTTTGATTGACCCCCTCCCCCACAAAAAAAAACTCTCAAGAACCCACACACTATATCTCTCTAGGTTTGTATCTCTCTCACACAACCCCACGTATGTGGTGTACGTATACAAGAAGAGAATAGGTGCATCGTGCACGTACTCACGCTTCGTGCCCAGCCACACCCGCACGGGTACACGGTCGAGCGAGCTCATTTCTCCGCAGAAGCTGAATTTGTTTTTGAAACATCAAGTGGCCAGAGACTCGAAAACTTATTTGCCCATTAGTGACTTGTCAGGGCGGTGGATTTTAGTTTGTTACGATAATGCTGCATCCACCTAAAGTAACGAAAGTTCTTACGTAAACTTCCTAGTAATTCCCTCTTCGTAGGTGCAGCATTACTCCTAACATTTGTAATATCAGTTTGAAACTTGTAATATTGCCGTGTCCTATTCCTGCGTTTTCAAAATCCTGCGAATCAAACAGGTCCTGAGTTGGTGATGATGTTGTGCCTCCCATCTTTCACCAATAGCCGTCGGATCTAGATCTGACGCATACAAACCAAGCTTCTCCATTTTTGCAAAAAGATGCCCGCACTTGTTCCCTATTTACAAACAACTCCTTGTCTCTCACAATCAGCCTCATCTCCTCCCCACCACATCTAGGTAAGGCCGTGGAAAAATCTGGCGCGATGGCCGCTGCCGGAGCCGTCCACCCCCAATCTTGGTGTTCCGTGCAATGCACGGGCATCTACGCACGGGAAATTATGTCGAACAGGGCTAGTTGTAAGCAGGCTAGCTCTACAGCCATGATGATAGTGACTGCAGACGGTGAGGCTGACTATGGTATGCCGAACACGGCGCCTATACTCAGGTGTCATCTCCGGCGCAGGGTCTTGTCACTTCACTGTGAGGAGCAGCACGTAATAATTTGACCAACGGTAGTACAGTGCTAGTACTCCTACTACTACATTGGTAGTACTACTACTAGTACTAGTAGCACCACCGTCTGGATTTAGGAGTACTACCACGTCCATCTGGATTTTAGTATTTGACTAGCAATATCTAGTAATGCATGTCACCAAAAATGTACTACTCCCTCTGTAAATAAATACATGGTGTTTTATTCCTATCGGCGAGAGAACTTAATGTTTTTTTGCTACTCCTAACTAGAGTACTAATAGGATTACATGCAATGAACTAAACACTGCATGTCATGTTTGGTAGTCTCAAGTCATTGAAAGCATGCACGGCCCACATCTCTCATTGGTTGATATGTCACGAAATAAGAAACAAGGAGGGAGTTAATGCACCGTGCCTAAGTATTTTGGGATTATTTGGTTTTCGTAAGGTGACTTACACAACATTTTTGTTTACATGCATTAACATTTTATTAGTTAAATCAAAGGTCAAAACTTGGCGCAAAATGCAAAGGGGACCAATAAACCAGTAAACATCAAACTTCTCTCGTTTGGCCCCAACTAGAGGTCCGGTGAGATGACTATACTGCACCGGCACGGAGGGGGACGCAGCTTCATTGACTTACGGCAACTGCCTTTGGGTGAATGACACGTGGCCCCAGGGGGTGGCTGGCCCACCTATCATACAGCCAAAGGCAGGTGCAGTAGAGGGCCGAGGAGTAGTACGAAATCCTACGCACCTACGCACGCTAACCAAGGGCTGAGTGATCACTCGAATCGCAAGATCAGTTGACTAGAAGCTACGCTAGACCCATGGAGGCGATGAGCGCGAGCATCAGCCGGCTGTGCCAGATGGTCCACGACGCCGGCCTGCGGCCCGGCACCGAGGAACGTCTCCAGGTAGTATTGCTTGAGGCCGCCAGGGCGAGGGGCCGCTTGGACGACAGCTTCGTCTCCTTGTTCGACGAGGTCCTCGTCGGTTTCCTCGACAAGTTCACCATCGTCAAGAAGCTTGCGGACGACTTTGACGTAAGCCTCCAGCCGACGCCCAGGCTCTGCGATGCCCGCCACCCTCAACGGCCACTATGGTAACAACCTCTTCGACGCACTGGTGGCCCTGCGACTGCCCGCCGTCGCGCCGGAGAATGTCCACCTCGAGGTCGCGCTCGCCGCGCAGCGCCTGGCGCAGCAAGACACCATCGACATAATCACCCACGTCTACGCGCAAATCGTCCACAAGGACTACTACATGCAAGAGGAGGACGATAGGACGCTGGCCTTCTTGGAGCGCAGGGCAACCTTGGACGGCACTGTTCAGAAGCACGTTGAGCTCGCCGCCAACGCCGCTGCTCCTCACACGTCGGTTGGTGACCCGGCGCACTAGGGCGTGAGGATGTCGTTGAACGTTGATGGATCCGTATGTATTTTTATCTTTCCGTCAAATCCATGTAGTAGTATATGATACTACAGTAATTATCTTACCTTTCGCATCAACTTCATAATTTTCGTACGTACTCCATGCATGAACGGCGCCAGAACCAAACTTCTCATTACTCTAGGCAAAATCGTTATTTTCTATCTATCGGTCGCGCCATGGAGCAGAACCAAATTTTACAAGTTACGAGTTCAAAAGGAAAAGCCTGCCGTGTTCGCGTCGCACCCCCACACGGTTGGTCTGGCACGCCGCTCAAGCGGGAATGCGTGCGGTGTTGCATTTTCACTTACAAGTGGGACCAGTTGAGCAAACCGACTATCGGCAAACCCCCACCCCGCCCACGCGCGATGGCTGAGAAAAAGGAGGGAGAAGAGATGGTTGTAGCACGGACTCCAGGAAAATTGGTGTCGGATGGGATCGTGTGGGTGGCGTGTGCCGTACTGCTAGACGTGAATGCTAAGTGATAGGCCACAATAGACCACCCCTACTAATATCAGACGCAATATAATCGAGGATGATTAGACACAAATTCCGGCCATCTGCGACAAGCCCTTCTATACTCTCTTAATCAGCAAGCAGCGGAACAACGCCGCAGGAGACCATCTTGGTTCTCAGCATGCGCCGTTCACATGTTGAAAACGCAAGAGGACCCACTGAACCTGCACATCTTTCCATGACTGCTGGTGATGAAAAACAAATCCAATAAAGATCTTCGGTGGCCGCTTTTGGAGTTACTCAAGAGTAGTAAGATTCTATTTACAGTTTAACCCAAGATGCACATCTCGGCTTCAACTACCACTCTATTTTCTTTCATGACACGACCTGGATGCTGGATGTCCCACGTGTCGGCAAAAGGAGGAAGAACCGACCAAATCTTCGGTTCTGCTCTCGGATGAGATTAGTGCACTTGTTGATACTCCTACTAGAATAGAGGCTAGACATGAGACTAGATGCGAGGAAGCAACGTCTACTTCTTTACACTCGAAGAAGAAAGAAGCACGCAAGATCGAGCCTCCGCAGATCAACAATGAATGCATCGAGAAGGCACTAATCCAACTTACAGGAGTAGTAAAATGTATTCTTGTGGTTCTTGTTTTCTTTGGTCTTGCTTTTCTAGTCAAAATTCATTGGAGTTCGTGCAAAACGGAGGTGCGTTGGGGTCGTGCGTTGGAGTTGGCCTTACAAGTGGGACCGCAGTTAAGGAAACCGACTATCGGCAAACCCCCACCTCGCCCGCCGCGCGATGGCTGAAGTTAGAGAAACGACGAGGTTGAAGAGATTGCTCTAGCACGGACTCCAAGAAATAATATGGTGTCAGATGGATGTCGTGGTGGTGGCGTGTGCCGTACTCCTGGACGTGAATGCTTGTTCTGGCCCATGCCACCCTACTACTCGCCACCCTACTACTCCTACTACTTACTCCTACTATATAGTACTAGTATTGAGGATTCGAGGTGCTGGTTACGTACATCGAACACATTAACATATGGCTACAGTAAAAACACCCGCCCGACGCGCGAAGCATGTGAAGCTAGTACAAATAATGTACTACTATTGTTGATTGGCCTCATCCGATAACCTGTTCCAATGCACGTACAATTATGTATTCGGAAAATATTTTTTTGCCTCGTCGCACCACTCACTCAGAGAAGCGACTCGAAAGCCATTCATAAATTTAGTAAGTTTATCACAGGCATATCATTTTATTATATACAATAGGTCATCAACCCACATCGACAATGAGGATACATTATAAATTCTAAAGTTTTCACCACACAACAAATAACAAGCCATGAAATGAACTTCAACTCAACCATTCCGCGGCGTTGGAAACGCTTGCTTTGAACCACAAGTGATTCTCTGGGACGGGCCATCCGTTGTCGATCTGGAGACCAACGCAGGACTGATCATCCAGGCTGAAGTGGCCTACTATATCAGTACCAAGGTATGGAACCACCCAAATGTCCGAGGTATAGACACAGTTGCTTCTCATAAATGTGTCAACAGCAGTTGGATCGCCTTTCACCATCATCGGATAGTTTTGTCCAAGGAGGAGCGATTTTTCTCCAAGACTATCAATTTTGTGCCAGGGAGAAGGATTTGGCGCTAGCACACTAGTATCCATCCCGAATACCATGCAACGGGTGTTGGAATAGGTCCGGAGAGTGCGACCATGGGAGACACCTGCTTCCTTAGCAGTAACATCATTAGTGGGCTGTATACACACAAGAAGAGGTGATCCATCGGAATTAGTTGCTAGGTGCCACAGAGTATATCGGTGCTTCTCGTGATCATCACCATCGGCATCTCCCCCTTGGTTATAAAAAATTTCAAGTATAGGTGGTGGGATGTTCACAGGACCTTGGAAACACAAGAAGAAGGTTAATTAGTAAAGGGAAACTTGCTAACTCGCATGCATGTGGATGAAACAATTATAATTACGGTGGAAGACAAACGTACCGAAACTACGAGGATACCATGCAAAAAGAGTGCCACGAGTGGTGGCAGCAAACACAAGGCCCTCGTATTGAATTGCATCACAGTACTCATTCGTGCACAAAAACTGATTTTTGAGCAATGTCCATCGAGTCAAACCACTAAGGATGGCAACAAGCTTGTTGAAGATAGCAACAACTTCATAGTTGTTGTAATTCCAAGAGCGGTTGGGAACTTGACAAATTGCTATCTTCCATAGAAGACAGTCACCATGATTGTATTTGAACGCGCATACATTACCGGTGTGCTCAACCTCTGGGCAATGTGCTGAGATTTTTGGAAGTGGAACCCAGTGACGAGTGTACACATTCACAAGTTCCCACTCGCAGTTGGACCCAATGTAAACAACTCAATCTCCATTTGCGCCTGCCCAAGCCTTGCCCTCAAGCGATGGCATCTTAACATCATAAGTATCATTATCAAGCGGCATCAACTTGCACAGGGCGAGGCCTCCGTCGTGCCAACGCCAGTCATCAGGGTCACGGCGAAGAAGATAGGGGAGATCAAACCGCTCCCTGACTCTTGGGTTCTTTGTAATGATGTTATTAGTTGAGTCAAGAATGGGCTTGAACGAACCTGCCATGCTAGCCGAGGTGATGACGTTGCACCGATCAATGAGTTCCTCCACCACGTCATCTTTCAGATCGGGGCAAGAATAACGGGGTCGTTTCCGGCCTATTCCCTCAATGGAGAAGACGATCGAACAATGGCAGAAGAAAGGGTGAAGGGCTGAAGTAAAATGGAGGAGGGAGAGGAAGAGCGTGCGACAACAGTTCCAAATCAAGAGGGAAAGGCGAAGAGTCGGTGGACGGTTGTGAGTTTGCCACGGTTCACGAAGAGGCGCCCCGGCCTACACGTCCGTTCGGAAATACTCCTACTACTCGTCGTCGTCTCACTGATATGTTGGAACGGGACCACATGTCAATGAAACATGGTGTGTA
Source organism: Triticum urartu (assembly GCF_003073215.2). Taxonomy (NCBI): domain Eukaryota; kingdom Viridiplantae; phylum Streptophyta; class Magnoliopsida; order Poales; family Poaceae; genus Triticum; species Triticum urartu. Next base: position 41,449,558 of record NC_053027.1, on the reverse strand, counting down.
ATTTCTCGTGCAAAATGTGATCTGGCCTCGTTGGCCCGAGGTGCCGCATTAGTTACCGACCTTTATTTTTTAATGGCGTGCCGATCAGTTTTGAAGCACGACTAACTGGTACTGTACGTGGAGAGGATGACAGCAGGGACCCGCCAAGGTCATGGCAGTATGCAAGCAAGTGCCTCCTTATTTCAAGCCAATAAAAAAATGGCTCCTCCTAGTGGATTTCTGACATCTGGGTCCCATGCCATTATCAACGTAGTCAATAAACGAGAGAATTGCACAAGGAGCGGCTGACACCAGGGACCCAGCAGCTCGCCCAGTTATTTTTGTTTTGGGTTAATTTGATAAATGCCACTCCAAATCTGGTGTATCCGAGAAATGCCACTGCAATTTCCAAACTTTGAAAAACGCCACTACAGTTTGCAAACTTTGAACAACGCCACTCCAGACTTCGAAAAATGCCACTAGAAATGGCATGAAATGGCATTTTTCAAAGTTTGGAAATTGCAGTGGCATTTTTATGAATCGCCATAATTGGAGTGGCAATTATATAATTTGTTTTTGAGATGGAAGCAGGGTGTCAACTGGGCTGTGCGGGACACTCTGGCCTGTCTAGACAGCCTTTTCTTTTATGTTTACCACAGACTAGCCCAGTAGTTTTTTTTCTTTCTGAAAATGGCTAGCCCAGTTCTTTTGTGATTTGTCAAGTAAGTCGCTTTATAAGGCCTGTTGGGCTGCAAATCTTTCAAGACGAGGAGAGCTTCATTCGGCTGGCCGAGAAAATGGCCTATCAATAATGAGAAATGGGATGTACATTTTTAAAACACATCAAACCGGCAATTATTTTCAAATATCTTTTTTCATTTTGAGATTTTAAATTGCATTGATTTTTATGCGTGGACAATTTATTGGAATTTATATTGATATACATTTATTTTTAAAATCAGTCTGAATGTGACTCGAAATTTCGGGATTAAAAACAGTTCAGACCGCACCGACATATGCAAAATTTCATATAATTTTTTAACCGTGGCCACAATATGGGCTGTAATGCTAACATAAAGAATATGCGCTCCAAAAAAACCCGTAAGAATTAGCAAATGGGCTGTAAATTATTTGAAATAATGGCAGATGGGTTGTATGCTGTTTTCCACATATTTGAGGCTTTCCACAGATGGCCTGTATACCGTTGGATGTCCATCCAACGGCCGTCGTGCTTCTTCAACCTCTGCTCTTCCTGCTCCAGCCGCTCAAACAAGCGCCGGCGGGACTGCCTGCTCCCTCCTCCCCACGGCCGGCTGTGCTGCCGCGCAGGTCTCACTACCCCACCGTACTCCCATCGCTGGCCTAGCCATCCCTCTACTCACCCACACCTACTGTTATTCTCCGGCGACGGCAGACGAACCAGTAAACCCTCGTACAGTCGTACTCCCCTCCGCGTGGGAAACAAAAACAACGGCCGAGTCTTCCCTGCCTCCGTGTCATTCCCTTCCTAGGGCTCGCCGTCGTCCACCGCCCTGGTGCTCTCGACGTGGCATGGTCAGCGTGGTCAATGACCGACATGCATCTGAAGTGGACTGTACGTGGAGAGGCTGACAGCTGGGTCCACGGCCGCACGCAAGGAAATGCCTCCTTATTACGCGCAAAATAATGATTTCCTCCACCTGACATCTGGGACCCATCGAAACGGCCTCTGTATTTCACGAAAAAAACGTTACCGCCGCTGACAGCTCGGACCCACCAGCTATATCTTCGCACGCAAGGAAGTGCCTCCTTATTACGCATAAAAAAAATGAATACTCCCCCTGCTAGCTGGGACCTAGTATAGTGGGCCTACTAAGTTGACGGGGACGAAGGGCTTTGTCAACTTAGTCAATATGCACGATTCTAGCTCGACTGACCGTACGATCTCCATCCAACGGCCATAGTGCTTCTTCAACCTCCGGTCTTCTTGCTCCAGCCGCCCAAAGCAGCGCCGGTCATGCCGCCTGCTCCTGCCTTCCGTGGCCGGTTGTGCTGCCGCGGAGGCCTCATCGCCCCCATACTACTCCCGCCACTGGCCAGGCCATCCCTCCACTCCACTCACCCACACCCCCTGTTATTCTGCGGCGACGGCAGCGCAGCCGAACCAGTGAACCCTCGTACTCCTCTCCGCGTAGGCATCCACTGCCGCGTCTTCCCTGGCTCCGCGTCGTCCCCTTCCTAGGCCTCGCCGTCGTCCATTGCCGTGGTGCTGTCGGCGTGGCGTGGTCAATGTGGTCAACGACCGAATTCCATCAGAAGAATACTGTACGTGGAGAGGCTGACAGCTGGGTCCACGGCGGCCGCAAGGAAGTGCCTCCTTATTACGCGGAAAATAATTATTCCTCCACCTCACAGCAGGGACCAACCGGACGCCCACCAGTATATCGCAAAAAAAATGTTTACCCCTGACTGCTGGGACCCACCTGACGGGCCACCGTATTTCGTGAAAAAAACGTTCCCCCTACTGTCAGCTCGGACCCACCGGAAGTGCCTCCTTATTACGCACAAAAAAATGAATACCCCCTGCTAGCTGGGACCCACCTTAGTGGCAGGCTGACTTGTGGGCCTACTAAGTTGACGGGGACGGAGGGCTTTGTCAACTTAGTCAATATGCACGATTTTAGCTCCAGTGACCGTACGATGTCCATCCAACGGCCATAGTGCTTCTTCAACCTCTGGTCTTCTTGCTCCAGCCGCCCAAACCAGCGCCGGTCATGCCTCGTGCTCCTGCCTCCCGTGGCCGGCTGCGATGCGGTGGAGGCCTCACCGCCCCCTACTACTCCCACTGCTGGCCAGGCCATCCCTCTACTCACCCACACCCCCTGTTATTCTGCGGCGACGGCAGCCTCACACCGCAGCGAACCAGTGAACCCTCGTACTCCTCTACGCGTGGGCATCCACTGCCGCGTCTTCCCCCGGCTCCGCGTCGTCCCCTTCCTAGGCCTCGCCGTCGTCCACCGCCCTGGTGCTCTCGGCGCGGCGTGGTCAACGTGGTCAAGGAACGGCTTCCATCGGACGTGGACTGTACGTGGAGAGGCTGACAGCTGGGTCCACGGCCGCAGCAAGGAAGTGCCTCCTTATTACGTGCAAAATAATTATTCCTCCACCTAACAACGAGGACCCACTAGACGGGCCACCAATATTTTGCGAAAAAAATCGTTTCCCCCTGACTGCTGGGACCCACTGGATGGGCCACCGTATTTCGCGAAAAAAACGTCCCCCCCGCAGTCAGCTCGGACCCACCGGAAGTGCCTCCTTATTACGCACAAAAAAATGAATACTCCCCCGGCTAGCTGGGACCCACCTTGCTGGGAGGCTGACTTGTGGGCCTACTAAGTTGACAGGGACGAAGGGCTTTGTCAACTTAGTCAATATGAACGATTCTAGCTCCAGTGACCGTACAATGTCCATCCAACGGCCGTAGTGCTTCTTCAACCTCTGGTCTTCTTGCTCCAGCCGCCCAAAGCAGCGCCAGTCGTGCCGCATGCTCCTGCCTCCCGTGGCTGGCCGTGCTGCCGCAGACACCTCACCGCCCCCTACTATTCCCACCGCTGGCCAGGCCCTGCGGCGACGGCAGCCTCACACTGCAGCCGAACCAGTGAACCTTCATAGTCCTCTCCGCGCGGGCTTCCACTGCCGCGTCATCCCCTTCCTAGGCCTCGCCGTCGTCCACCGCCGTGGTTCTCTCCGCGTGGCGTGGTCAACGTGGTCAAGGAACGACTTCAATCGGAAGAGTACTGTACGTGGAGAGGCTGACAGCTGGGTCCATGGCCACATCCCAGTTTTTTTGTGATTTGCCAAGTAAGTCGCTTTGTCAGGCCTGTTGGGCTGCAAATCTTTCAAGACGAGGAGAGCTTTCATTTGGTTGACCGAGAAAATGGCCCATCAGTAATGAAAAATGGGTTCTACATTTTAAAAACACATCAAACCGGCAATTAGTTTCAAATATCTTTTTTTAATTTCAAGATTTTAAATTACATTAATTTTTATGCGTGGAGAATTTGTTGGATTTTATATTGATATACATTTATTTTTTAAATTAGTTTGAATGTTAGTCGAAATTTTGGGATTAAAAACAGTTCGGACCGCACCGAAATATGCAAAATTTCATATAATTTTTTAACCGTTGCCACAATATGGGCTGTAATGCTAACAAAAAGAATATGGGCTCCAAAAAAACCTTAAGAATTAGCAAATGGGCTGTAAATTATTAGAAATAATGGCAGATGGGTTGTATGCTGTTTTCCACAGATTTGAGGCTTTCCTAAAAAAGGTTGACGCACAAGCACTGACTGTTGGATGTCCATCCAACGGCCGTCGTGCTTCTTCAATCTCTGCTCTTCCTGCTCCAGCCGCTCAAACAAGCGCCGCGGGACTGCCTGCTCCCTCCTCCTCGCGGCTGGCTGTGCTGCCGCGCAGGCCTCACCGCCCGACCGTATACCCATCGCTGGCCTAGCCATCCCTCTACTCACCCACACCTGCTGTTATTCTTCGGCAACGGCAGACGAACCAGTAAACCCTCGTACAGTCGTACTCCCCTCCGCGTGGGAAACAACTGCCGAGTCTTCCCTGCCTCCGTGTCGTCCCCTTCCTAGGCCTCGCTCGTCCACCGCCCTGGTGCTCTCGGCGCAGCGTGGTCAACGTGGTCAAGGAACAACTTCCATCGGACGTGGACTGTACGTGGAGAGGCTGACAGTTGGGTCCACGGCCGTAGCAAGGAAGTGCCTCCTTATTACGCGGAAAATAATGATTCCTCCACCTGATAGCTGGGACCCACCAGACGGGCCAATGTATTTCACGAAAAAAAACGTTTCCCCCTAACTGCTGGGACCCACCAGCCAAATCTTCGCACGCAAGGAAGTGCGTCCGGGCAAAAAAAACGATTCGCCCCCTGACTGTTGGGACCCACCAGCTACATCTTCGCAGGCAAGGAAGTGCCTGACAGTCGGGACCCAACTGGTCGAAGCGTACATAGCGTTGTCATTCTAGTCGCGAACGTGTACGTACATACTGGTCAATGTAGAGGCGCGCATGTGTCGTAGTAGAGGCGCGCACGTAGCATGTACACGTATGTACAGTGGCCAGGGTGCAAGAAAGAAAATACGGCCACGTATGTGTACATACGGGCGGGGTCTCGAACGCCTACTCGTGCATACGTACGGCCAGGGCTCGTGTACATCGCTGGGTCGAAACGAAGAAACAGCGTCGTCGTCGTGTTCATGGGGAGGCAAGGGAAATGCGTCGTGTTCATGGGAGGCAACGGAATGCGTCGTGTTCATTGGGAGGCAACGAAACGCGTGGGAGCCAATGGGTCGGAACGAAATGCGTGGTCGTGTTCATTGGGAGAGCTTGGACGGAACATGCGATGGAAACGAGGCCTGGCGTACTGCACAACGGAGGAAACGGACCTCCTACGTTCGGAACGGGGTCCTGTTGATCGGGAGGGGTCTGGCGTACCGCAAAACGGAGGAAACGGACCTCCTACGGTCGAAACGGGGGTCCTGTTGATCGGGAGGGGTGTGGCGTACCGCAAAACGGAAGAAACGGACTTGTGTTGGAGCGCTACGGTCGAAACGGGGGTCCTGTTCATCGGGAGGGGTGTGGCGTACCGCAAAACGGGACTCCACGGGATACTGTTCATCTCCACCGTCGACCCCCTCCAGCCTCCACGAGCTACTGTTCATCCACCGTCGACCTCCTCCAGCCTCCACCTGCGACTGTTCATCCACGGTCTCCTGTCATCCAGCCTCCACCCGCGCTACTCCACCGTCTACTGTTCACCAGCCCTCTCCATGGGCTCCTGTTACCCACCCCTCCATGGGCTAATGTCCATCCTGCCCTCCACATCTACTGTTCATCCTGCCCTCCACGGGGTGGTCCTGTTCATCCAGCCCTCCACGGGGTCCTGTTCATCCAGCCCCAACCGGCTCGATCGATCGGGGTCCTGTTCATCCAGAGGCAACACCACGGGGTCCTGTTCATCCACCCCCACCGGGAACTGTTCATCCAACCCCCCCCCCCCTCGATCGGGTTCAGTTAACAGCCATCGATCGATCGCTCGGGTTCAGTAACGCGTAGCCTGCAGTGCAATCGCTCGGGTTCAGTTAGAGCCAACGCCTCGCACACACGCGCGCATGTGTATGAGAGAAGCGCGCATCGCTCGGCCCCCGACATCCCACCGTAACTGGGAACTCCCCGAAATTTTCGTCGCCCTCGCTTCTACCATGGTTTTTTTTGTAATGGACGGCCCAAAGAATGTCATGCAGCTAAGTCTCCAGCCCGCCCAAGATGAAAAGCCCATTTTCTATCATGATTTTTTGTCATAGAAGTAGGAGCCCACCACATCTATGATGATACCGGGTTTTCTCACAATTATCGTCATAGAAGTGTCATATGTATGACAGAAAAATATTTCGTTCGACCCAAAATGTCACGAATGTGTCTTTTTTTGTAGTGTGGGTTAGAGGCTTGGCTTAGCAATATGGGAGGCATGGTATAGCAAGTGGTAGGTATCGCAGCATAGGCATAGCAATAGAGCGAGCAACTAGCAAGCAAAGATAGAAGTGATTTCGAGGGTATGGTCATCTTGCCTGAGATCCCGCAAGGAAGAAGAATGGGTCCATGAAGAAGACAAACAGACGTAGCCGAATGGATCCTCACAAATGCGACATTATCGGAACTAATCCCGAAGAAGCAACACCGAAAAGAAGCAAACAACATAGTAAACAATCATCACATAATCATGGCATGATGCACAACCAGTATTATGCATGTCCGGTTTAATGATACATGGCATGGCAAAGTGCACAAGCAACACTACAAGTTACGTGGAGCTCAATATGCAACGAGTTGCATATTGACGGAACACCACATTCAAGTTATTTAGTTTGATCTCGTTTATGTACTCAACAATACTAAATGTTGATTAACATGGCAAGAGGTGGAGCAAAAGGAAAACTACCTATCTAGGCAAGTTTAAATGAGGCCGGAACAACAAACAACAAGTCCGGAAAAACCTCATGTGCAAATATTTTAGGTTTGGTACTGTTCTGCCCTAAACCATATTTTAGAGTTGTTAGACATGCAAAGCAATGCCACCATGTTAAACTATGCATTTTTCTACCCCATTTACATATAAAGTTTATTAAATTTGGAGCTACAGTTGAATAGTTATGAATTAAATCATTTTACATGGCAATATGGGAAAATATATGCAAACATCATTTTAAACATTTCAAACATGGATGAAAGTTGCACAATATGAATCTACACAAAAATTCTAAGAATCTTTCATATATAAAGTTTTTACAAAAGATGCATGGTTGGTGATTTATTAAATGCATAGACTCTAGGGGCTTTTCTGTAAAACAGTCTCCTCTGGAATAATAGACAAATCGCCAGTCAATAAAAAAACACTACAGGGCCAAAACTGGGGCGGACTGGGCCTCACCAGAGGGGCTGAGCCCATGCGATGGAGAGGAAGGCCGACAGGGGGCGCTGGGCCGAAGCCAGGCTGGGCCAGAGGCATGGCTACGATCCACGTAGGCGAAGGAAGGGCGGTCAATGCAGCGAGGCAGGGGCGTCCTCCTCCTTGTTCGAAAGAAGCAAAGGCAAACATGGCGCTGGCAGAAGGTCGAGGCAGGGGCCAGGTGCGGCTGCAGCTTGGTCTCCGGCGGCGGAGCGGCGACCTGGAGGCGGGGATGAGGCCAGGGCGTAGGGACTTGTCGGATCTGACGGAGATAGCGACGAACGGAGCGGCCGCGGCGGGAACTGCTAGAGACGAGGATGCAAGAGAAAACGCAGGAGCGGCGGCAGGGTCAGCGCAAGGAAGTGGCTTGCGGGCGAAGCAGAGGCAACGATGGCGACCGGCGACGGAGTCGGCGCGATGACGACGAACATGGCGCGGTTGGAAGAAAGGGATGCAGCGACCGATGCAGGGGCTGGACGGCGGCCGGACTTGGCGCATACGAAGACGACGGGCAGCGAGGAGGTCGGGATTCAGGCGCTCGGGACTGCTGCTGAAGCTCTGCGGCGACTGGTCTCGGGAGGAGTTGGGGCGGAGGAAGTCGTTCCCGGCGACGAGGGAGCTGCGGCCAACCATGGCGGCCCCTGGTTCGGTGCGGCAGAGAGGAGGCCATCAAAGAGGCGCTGTAGGTGCTGGTTGGTGGGGATCGGAGGATTGGGGAACAGGGGAGATCGAGCACTGCTGTTGGTTGGTTCAATTTTGGTGGGGATTGGTCGGCGCTGAAAATTAGGAAGGAAGAGGCTGGCTGTCTGGATCTGGGAAGGATCCCGAGAGAACAGTGGTGGCGGCGGACACGGGAATAGGTGGATGGGATAGGTTAGGACTAGGGTTAGGCTGGTTATATAGCAGGTGGGATTAGGTTAGGGGGTATTTGGTCCGTCCGATTTTAATCGGACGGTCCCGGATAAATAGGCTAGGGAGATCAAATAATAAAACGGAGGTGTTTTGTAGATGTTTGGGGATGATCCGGACCCAACGGTGACAACTGTCCGGGTCGGGTCCGGGGAAGTTTCGGACACGCTCGCGAGGGGTCGGTTGGAACTTGTGGGCTGTGCAGAAGGGCTCGAGCTGAGAGAAGAGAAGAGAGAGAGGCCCGACAACTATTTCTGGAGACTGAAAACGTCCGACGATAGACCGGCTACTATTGCCGCTATAGTTTAACGGTTGGGCTATCAAACGGACTCCGAATGCGATGAAATTTGGCAGGCGACCCACTGACAACATAAAAACACCGCATGCCAACTTTCAACCCATTCCGAGAACATTTTCCGGCCACTTATAAAATAATATTTCGGACGTGTCACGGGCGCGTGCAAGTGTGTCTGGGCTCAGAACGGACAACGGAAAGAACGGGCAGGTCGGGACGGATGCAGGTTTTGAAAACATGATGATGCAATGCACATGATGACATGACAAGATGCAACACGCAAGCGAAAGACACGGCAATGACAACGAATAACTGGAAGACACCTTGCGCATCGGTCTCGGGGCGTCACAATAAATTTTTAGTATGATCTAGTTGTGAGTTTTGCTTTATGATCCTTCTATGTAATCGGGTCCGTGAGATATATATAATAAATATTAGTGTTGATCAAGGGCTTGATTATCTTACTATGATCTAGAGGGAATAAAATAAAAGAGAATAAATAAAAAGAAATAAAGAGATCATATGGATCTTATGGAGAGTAATGACTTCACATATAAAGAGTATGATGAATAAAAATTGTTGAGAGTTGACAAGCATAGTTTTGGTCATCGTTGCAATTAATAGGAAGTAATAAGGAAAGAGAGGTTTTCACATATAAATATGCTATCTTGGACATTTTTTATGATTGTGAGCACTCATTAAAATATGACATGCTAAAGAGTTGATGTTGGACAAGGACGACAACGTAATGGGTTATGTTTTCTTTCATCTGAGATAAATTATATTGTCATGGCTCATACAACATGTTGAGCTTGCCTTTCCCTCTTTTTCTAGACAATCTCTTTGCACCAAGTAGAGATACTACTTGTGCTTCCAAATATCCCTAAAACCAGTTTTGCCATGAGAGTCCACCATATCTACCTATGGATTGAGTAAGATCCTTCAAGTAAGTTGTCATCGGTGCAAGCAATAAAAATTGCTCTCTAAATATGTATGACTTATTAGTGTGGGATAAAGTAAGCTTTATACGATCTTGTGATGTGGAAGAAATAAAAGCGACGGACTGCATAATAAAGGTCCATATCACAAGTGGCAATATAAAGTGACGTTCTTTCGCATTAAGATTTTGTGCATCCAACTATAAAAGCGCATGAAAACCTCTGCTTCCCTCTGCGAAGGGCCTATCTTTTACTTTTATCTTCTACCTTACATAAGAGTCATGGTGATGTTCACCTTTCCTTTTTACATTTTATCCTTTGGCAAGCATAATGTGTTGGAAAGATCCTGATATATATAGCTAATTGGATGTGAGTCTTCATGAACTATTATTGTTGACATTACCCTTGAGGTAAAACGTTGGGAGGCAAAACTATAAGCCCCTATCTTTCTCTGTGTCTGATTAAAACTTCATACGCATAAATATTGCGTGAGTGTTAGCAATTGTGAAAGGCTAAAAGATGGTTGAGTATGTGGACTTGCTGAAAAACTCTTATATTGACTCTTTGCTATGTTATGATAAATTGGAATTGCCTCAACGACTGAGATTAGAGTTTGTTGGTTCTCAGTGAAGTTTATGATAAATACTTGAAATTGTAATTGAATTGTTACTTTAGCATAAGAGATCATATGACAATATATATATATGTGTGTGTGTGTGTGCTGTTCTAACAATGATCATGATGCCCTCATGTCTGTATTTTATTTTTATCGACACCTCTATCTCTAAACATGTGGACATATTTTTCGATTTCGGCTTTCGCTTGAGGACAAGCGAGGTCTAAGGTTGGGGGAGTTGATACATCCATTTTGCATCATGCTTTTATATCGATATTTATTGCATTATGGGTTGTTATTACACATTATGTCACAATACTTATGCCTATTCTCTCTTATCTTACAAGGTTTACATAAAGAGGGAGAATGCCGGCAGCTGGAATTCTAGGCTGGAAAAGGAGAAAATATTAGAGACCTATTCTGCACAGCTCCAAAAGTCCTGAAACTTCACGGGAGTTATTTCCAGAATATATAAAAAATACTGACTGCAAGAAGTACCAGAGGGGGGCACCCACCAGCCACGAGGGTGGGGACGCGCCCTACCCCCTGGGTGCGCCCCCTGCCTCGTGGACCCCCTGGTGGCCCTCCGATGCCCATCTTCTGCTATATGGAGTCTTTCGTCGAGGAAAAAATCATAAGCAAGCTTTCGGGACGAGACTCCGCCGCCACGAGGCGGAACCAATCTAGGGCTCTGGCAGAGCTGTTCTGCTGGGGACACTTCCCTCCGGGAGGGGGAAATCATCACCATCGTCATCACCAACGATCCTCTCATCGGGAGGGGGTCAATCTCCATCAACATCTTCACCAGCACCATCTCATCTCAAACCCTAGTTCATCTATTGTATCCAATCTTTGTATCCAAACCTCAGATTGGTACCTGTGGGTTGCTAGTAGTGCTGATTACTCCTTGTAGTTGATGCTAGTTGGTTTACTTGGTGGGAGATCATATGTTCAGATCCATGTTGCATATTAATACCCCTCTAATTATGAACATGAATATGCTTTGTGAGTAGTTACGTTTGTTCCTGAGGACGTGGGAGAAGTCTTGCTATTAGTAGTCATGTGAATTTGGTATTCGTTCGATATTTTGATGAGATGTATGTTGTCATCCCTCTAGTGGTGTCATGTGAACGTTGACTACATGTGTAACACCCTGGATGTAATTTACCTTATTTCTACTCCAACTCTTGCCGTTTTCGGCACTAAGTTATTCTATTTCCTCATTGTCAGGTTTTTGTCTCCGTGTGTTTTGTCTTTATCATGTATCTCATATCATGTGATCATGTGCATTGCATTTGCATATGTGTTCGTCTCATGCATCCGAGCATTTTCCCCGTTGTCCGTTTATCATTCCGGCGCTCCTATGTCCTCCGGTGTCCCTTTCTACCTCTTTTCGTGTGTGGGTGTTAAACGTTTTCAGATTGGACCGAGACTTGTCATGGGGCCTTGGGTTACTACCGGTAGACCGCCTGTCAAGTTTCGTACCATTTGGACTTCGTTTGATACTCCAACAATTAACCGAGGGACCGAAAAGGCCTCGTGTGTGTTGCAGCCCAACACCTCTCCAAAGTGGCCCATCGACTACATGAAACTTCACCATTGTTTGGGCCTAGAGGGAGGCATTGCGAAGCAATAAGTAGATGATGGGTTGCTAGAGTGACAAAAGCTTAAACCCTAGTTTATGCATTGCTTCGTAAGGGGCTGATTTGGATCCATATGTTTCATGCTATGGTTAGGTTTACCTTAATACTTCTGTTGTAGTTGTGGATGCTTGCAATGGGGGTTAATCATAAGTGGGATGCTTGTCCAAGTAAGGATAGTACCCAAGCACCGGTCCACCCATATATCAAATTATCAAAGTACCGAACGCGAATCATATGAACGTGATGAAAACTAGCTTGACGATAATTCCCATGTGTCCTCGGGAGCGCTTTTCTCTATATAAGAAATTGTCCAGGCTTGTCCTTTGCTACAAAAAGGATTGGGCCATCTTGCTGCACTTTATTTACACTTGTTACTTGTTACTCGTTACCAATTACCTTATCACAAAACTATCTGTTACCGATAATTTCAGTGCTTGCAGAGAATACCTTGCTGAAAACCGCTTATCATTTCCTTCTGCTCCTCGTTGGGTTCGAAACTCTTACATATCGACAGGACTATGATAGATCCCCTATACTTGTGGGTCATCATGTATGAATAAAAAGGAACGGCATATTGATTTCTCAAGTTTTTGTGCCTTAAGTTGTTAGTTCACATTTACTTTGGGAATGAGCTTTTCATAAGTATATTCATGAAATATATGACTTTGCTTCTTACACACTATATATGTGCTTGTGTGGTTGGGGTTTTAAGTGATCTAGCCATTAGTTCGTATATAGTTCTCTGGAAAAAAAGTATACTACATATTTGCCCCCTCTCGCATTTCATCCTGGCTCTGCCCCTGATCGGGGTTAACCTAGATCAGAAGTTCTGCCGCTGCAGGGCTTCGTAGCCACCGAAAGCAATCTAGACCCGTTCCAGCACCCTGCCGGAGGGGGGAATCATCTCCGGTGGCCATCTTCATCATCCCGGCAGCCACCACGATGAGGAGGGAGTAGTCAACCCTCAGGGCTTAGGGTTTGTACCAGCAGCTATGTGTTTAATCTCTCTCTCTCGTGATCCATATCATGGGCTTTGTTTATATAGTCGGATCATATGATGTTTCTCCCCTCTATACTCTTGTTGTGATGGATTGAATCTTTACCCTTCGAAGTTTTGTCTTGTCGGATTGAATATTCAGATTTGAGAACACATGATTTATATCTTGCAATATGAATACTTGAGGTGACAATTGGGGTATCTTATTGATTCACTTGATATATGTTATGGCATTCAACTCGCGGATTCCCGCGGTGATATTGGGGTAATCTATGCATAGGGGTTGATGAACGTTTTTCTCCGACGGTTACTTCGGGGTCTCTTTATAGTTCTTTGTGTGGATTGAGTATTATGAATATGAATTTGCTTTGGTGTTATCTTAGTACGAACTCTTGATTAGATCGACCGGAAAGAATAGCTTGCGTTATTCTAGTATGAACTCTAGGATAGATCGAATCGAACGGAAAGAATAGCTTTGAGATGGTTTCGTACCCTACAAACAATTCCTATCTTTTGTTCTCCGCTAATAGGAACTCGGGAGTGATTCTTCGTTACACTTTGAGGGATAATCATATGATCCAACTATGTTAGCACTGTTGAGAAATTGCACTAGCGAAAGTACAAACCTAGGCCTCATTTTTAAGCATTGCAACACCGTTTTTGTGCCCGTTTACTATTAGTTACCTTGCTGTTTTTAAAATTTCAGATTACAAAAACCAATATATACCATCCATATTACACTTTTATCACCATCTCTTCGCCGAACTAGTGCACATATACAATTTGCCATTGTATTGGGTGTGTTGGGGACACAAGAGATCGCTTGTATTTGGTTGCAGGGTCGTTTGAGAGAGATCATCTTCATCCTACACCTCTCACGGATTGATAAACCTTAGGTCATCCACTTGAGGGAAAATTGTTGCTGTCCTACAAAACTCTACGCTTGGAGGCCCAACACGTGTCTACAAGAATAAAGTTGCGTAGTAGACATCAAGCTCTTTTCTGGCGCCGTTGCCGGGGAGATGAGTGCTTGAACGTATATCTTTAGATCTTGCAATTGAATCTTTTAGTTTCTTGTTTATCACTAGTTTGGTCTTTAAAAGAAAACTACATAAAAAATGGAATTTAGGTTGCATCATATTTTTGATCATCTTTATAATATCTTTCTTAAAAATGATGGTTCAGAAAATTGTGCTCAACTGTTAGAAGAAGAAGTCAATAAAATGTTTGACACAAAATATTTGAATGATGAGCATGATTGCAATGTAGTTAGTATGAATTCTTTAAATATCCAAATGCCAATGATGATTGCACTAGTCATGAGAAAAATGTTTCTTATAAGCATGTCAATTTTTGCGGAGTAAATTGGGAATGCATTTGCACACCAAAAAGGGAAGATAGATTTTGTAAGAAGCATAAATATTTAGAAACAAGAAAGTTGCAAGAGAGGCTAGATGATTGTGCTGAAAGATTTAATTTTTTCGCCATCCTTGTGAACTTTGCAATGAATGTGGTCATTTAAATCTCCAATGCAAATTCTTTCATGATCAATTTGTGTCCAAACATTGTGATAAGTTGATTACCCTTGAGCATCATAAAGAGCTTAGTCTTCTTTTGGGGTATGAAGAAATGAAACGTACAACTAAGGGTATTCCAAAATTTAATCTTGAGAGGATTCTTGATTTTGATCTAGAGGAAATTTATATGTTTTGTGCGGTAAATTGCATTGAGAATCCTTATATTTCCAACTATCTAAATTCAAGAGAACAAATAGAATATGAAGAGGGTACTAATGAAAGGGAAAATATTTCCCAAAACCCTCCTAGTGTTTATTATGATGAATCAGGTAATGAGGAGGAGCTTCCTATCCAACCAATCACATAATAAGAAGCTTGAAAAGATCAATTAAATCCACACATGATGTGGTGAAGAAGAAGAAAATAAAAAATAAAAGAGGTAAAAAGGTATCTCTCCCAAATAATGTTGCTCCTATTATTGTTGTGCCTCATGAAAATGAATCAAAAATAATTTTGGAAGATGATACACTTGATGATGATTTCGTTATGCCTATTGCTTGTTGTGATGATTATGATTGGGAAGATAATGATACTTCTTATAATATTGGAAATCTTTTTGGCACCAACTTGGGAAATTATGAGCATAGCAATTATTATTGTTGGGGAACGTAGTATTTCAAAAACAATTCCTACGATCATGCAAGATCTTTCTAGGAGAAGCATAGCAATGAGTGGGGAGAGTGTGTCCACATACCCTCGTAGACCGAAAGCGGGAGCGTTAAGTAACGCGGTTGATGTAGTCGAACGTCTTTGTGATACAAGCAATCAAGTACGGAACGTAGGGCACCTCCGCAATCTGCACCCGTTTAGCTCGATGACGTCCCTCGAACTCTAGATCCAGCTGAGGCCGAGGGAGAGTTTCTTTAGCACGACGGCGTGTTGACGGTGATGATGAAGTTACCGACGCAGGGCTTCGCCTAAGCACTATGACAATATGACCGAGGTGGAAATTTGTGGAGGGGGGTGTCGGTGTCAAAACCGGCGGATCTCGGGTAGGGGGTCCCGAACTATGCGTCTAGGATCGATGGTAACAGGAGACAGGGGACATGATGTTTACCCAGGTTCGGGCCCTCTCTATGAGGTAATACCCTACGTCCTGCTTGATTGATCTTGATGAATATGAGTGTTACAAGAGTTGATCTACCACGAGATCGTAACGGCTAAACCCTAGAAGCCTAGCCTATATGACTATGGTAATGAGTATGTCCTTTCTGGACTAACCCCTCCGGTTTATATAGACACCGAGGGGGGGAATCTAGGGTTACACAGAGTCGGTTACATAAGAAGGAATCTTCATAGTCGGTCGCCAAGCTTGCCTTCCATGCCAAGGAGAGTCCAATCCGGACACAGGTACAGTCTTCGGCCTTCATGTCTTCTCAGCCCATCAGCCCGGCCCATGGATAACAGGCCGGACGCCCGAGGACCCCTTAGTCCAGGACTCCTCTAGTAGCCCCTGAACCTGGCTTCAATGACGAGGAGTCCGGCACGCAGATTGTCTTCGGTATTACAAGGCGGGTTCCCTTCTATCCGAACTTCTAGATAGTCTTCGGATGCGATGATAGCATCCGGACCTGTCACATACACCATACACAACCGCAGAGAGAATATATTCTTACATGAGTTCCATCCACTGACAACTTTCTCGTAGCACGATATTACGTCTAACCGGCCATAATCCCAAACCGCTTTCATGTTTCGACGCCCCATGTCTCGAGACGCGGTTGCCATTGGCACATCTTGTCAAAGCAGAGATCGTGCACCCTTATCGCGGGATTCTCATCAATGCGGGCATGGGTAACCCAACCATGTCGTTTATACAGCCCTTGGGAATAGGAGAATCTTAAGGCGAGTGAGGAGGCGTTTAATATTCGTTGCCTTTATAAGGGGATAAGGATTCCCTCTTCCTCTCTCACGCCCTCTTTCTGTCTCCGCCTTTCCAATATCGAGCTCCAGCACCCAAGTTCTCATCTCCTTTCCACTCAAGCAACCATGTCCGGATCCGGAGGTCAAGGCAAGTGGATGGTCTCCTCCGTCAAGGAGGAGAACATTACGGAGCTTCAGGCGGCCGGATACTTGGCGAAGGAGATCACTCACCGCCTGCCGACCGAGGGACAAGTCGTCCCCATGCTGAAGCCCACTGAGAGGGTACTGTTCATCCCCCATTTCTTCCGCGGGCTAGGGTTTCCACTCCACCCTTTCGTCTGCGGGTTGATGTATTATTACGGGATAGATTTCCATGATTTGTCCTCGAATTCCTTCTTTAACATCTCGGTGTTTATCGCCGTGTGTGAGGCCTTCCTCCGCATCCAACCCCACTTCGGACTGTGGCTTAAAGTCCTTAACGTGAAGCCGAAGGTGGTGGATGGCCAGCACGCGGAGTGCGGAGGAGCCATGGTGAGCAAGTTGTCCAACGTCTCTTGGCCCAAAGGTACTTTTGTGGACACGGTAAAGGAGTGGCAGAAGCAGTGGTTCTACATCACAGAACCTCGCGGCACCACTTGGGCCGCAGCTGCCGAATTCCGCTCCGGCACTCCCATGCGACTCACCTCCTGGGTCGAGAAGAGTCCGGACTAGGGTTCCCCTGACGAGGTGATAGCGCTGCAGACACCCGTTCAAAGCATGGTAACCAAGAACATCAAGCTCGTTGATGTGATCCAGGTGATGCTAGTTCGCCGGATCCTTCCATGCCAGCGCCGAAGCCATCCTCTATGGGAGTTCAACCCGAAGAAGCACCAGACCCTAGTGAGCCTCTTCGAGACTACTCATGAAGGTGCATGGAAGTTGCTCTTTAAGGGCAATGAGAAACCGCCGGTCGCAGATTCAGATCGCAGGCACAACGCTAAACACCTCTCTAGCGAGGTATGTCTCTTTTGATGCATTCTCCACTTGTGTGTTTCAAGGATGATGCCAGAGCTTTTATTGTTGCTTTTTCAGGATTGGATGGAGAGGGCGAAGCGGATCCAACGTCCGGCTCCGCTGCCCGAAGAACTGGTCATCCCGCGTCTAGCGAAGATGCTTGTGCCGGCGCCTTATAAGGCGCCGGAGAAGAAGGCCAATAAGAAGGCCAAGGGGGCCAAGAGTGGCCCCCATCGCAAGGGTACTTCGGACGTGACGTCCGAAGACGACGAAGCTCATTCCTCTGTCCCCGAGGACAATGGCGAGGAAGAGGAGGAGGAGGAGGGAAACAATACCCCCCCTGAGGAGAGGAGGAAGAAGAGGGCGGCCTCGGCGCATCCGGAGGAGAAAACGCCTAAGAAGGGGAATGGCGCCCCAGCGATCAACACTGCATGGGATGTTGACAGCAGTCCGGAATGATGCCCCCGCACTAAGCCCAAGGCCGCATCGTAAGTGACATGGCTCTCTCATGCGCGCATCCGGACCTTTCTCTACATTATCTTGACATAGTTAATTGTATTATTGCAGTCCGGCCCGCGACCTTATCCAACGATCCTCATCTGGAGGTTCGTTGGCTCCGTCGGAGATGGCGAGCATGTCGCCACCGCCTGCTTATTCCCCCGGGGCCAGGGACGACACCGAAGTGTTATCCCAGAGGACCGCTCCAATCTGGGGAGGATCCCAGGACATCATCCGGGAGGCGCCACAAGGCGAGACCGCCACTGCCGGACACATGGAGGAGCCAATCCCCATGGAGACTGGTGAAGAGGGCCGCATCTAGTTCGGCCCTCAGCCGAATACGATTCCGGAGGCCCATATGGCTCCGGAGTCGGGCGAGCAGCCCCCTTTGAAGGAGGGGGGTGCACCGCTTCCACCGGTGGCCCCTATCCATCCAGGGGCGCCGGATAACCTGATGGACGCGCTTCGAGGCGCCTCCGACGTGGACGAGCACCGTGTCCTTATGGGTGCGGTGATCGAGAAGATTCAGTCCGTCAAGAGTGGACTGAATGAAGCCTGCAGCAGCCTGTTGACAGGTTTCGAGGTAAGAAAGAGAAAACCCCCATGTAGACAGTAGCCCCTGAGACACTGTCCGGTGATCAGCAAGAAGAACCGGACGGAGGTTCAATCTTTTGTTATGGGAGACTAACGTAATATGTATGAATAAGTAGGCATCGTTGTTGGCCGCAACCTCGCATGCTGCCGAAGTCTCTGAACTGAGGCAGAGGCTGGAGCGGACCGAGAACGAGCTCGGCGAGGTTAAGGTTCGGCTCTAGGAGAAGCAAGGTGAGTGACGACTTCCTATTTGTTCGGAAAGGATAGGCGCTGCATATTGACCGCAGTGCCGTGATATGTGCAGGAGCCGCGACCGAGGTCGAGGCCCTAAGGAAGGCCCTGGGCGAGGCCGAGGAGAAGGTTGTCCAGCAGCAAGCCGCCCGTAAGAAACTCAAGGCCCGGGTCAAAGAAGTCCAGCAGGAGCTCCAGGATGCGGTCAAGAAATGTGAAGCCTTGGAGCATGATGCGTCGGTTCAAGGGACCGAACTCGCCAAGGCTCATCAGAGCACGGAGACCGCAAGGAATGAGGCCCAGGCCGCCCTCCAGGAGATCCAGGAGGCCAAGAAGATCATGGCGGGTAAGGCATTTAAGATGCAAAGCAAGTGTGTGGAGAAGCAGTACCTTTTACTAACCCGGGTTCGGAGTTCCCCAGGGGCTTTTGCGGATTTACCACGCAGTGTATCAGACACCGTGGAGTTCTATCGAGCCAAAGGAGGGGGTTCTACGGAGAAGCTATTCTGGTTGCAGTATGCGGCGCCAGAGCATCCTGTGCCCTTCACCGATCAGCTGAAACAGCTAGTGGAGCTGCATAGGGTGGTCGAACTAGCCATGAAGGATTTCATAATCTGGCTATGGCTAGCCGAAGCTATGCCAAGCAGCTACTTCGGACTCGTGAGGTGGATGGTGAATGCCTGTCCTCGACTGGACGTCATCAAGCGCTCGGCCTACATTGAAGGTGCATGCATGGCCTTTGTCCGTTGCAAGATGTGGTGGGCGAAGATGGACGCCGTCAAGGTGACCAGAGGGCCACCGGAGGGCAAGGAGCACTGCACACCCGAACGGTATTTTGCGGATGTCCTGGAGGGGTCTCGCCTTGCGGCAGCACAATGTTCACAGGACGTTGTATTGAATAAATGTATTCATGTTGCCTTTGCCTTGTATTATAAAAACAAAGCCTGCTTTGTGATGTAATTTTGTTATGCTTTAATTGTTTCCTCCCGTGCGGCCGTGTTGTATGTAATCTGAGGGTTGGCCAGTCGTCGGCTTCTGCCCTCACGTAGGTAGTACGGACGTGTTCGGGATGGAATCTAAACAATCTTGATCCAATTATATGGTCCTTGAAGGAGTTGTTTAGCGCAACGAACAAGGCAATCGGACTATACAGTTTAAACGCCCTCACTTAGCCATAGGAGTTTTATAATAAAGCATGGGCGCAGCCCCTGGTTCAAGCCAGGGTGCTGCCAGCATGTGATCGGGAAGTGCCGATCTTTCGCATAATGCGGAAAAAATCTCCAATGATTTGTAACCCTCGAACAGCTGACCGGCTCTCGCCGTATCATGAATTCAGTTTTTGGCTTTCTCTACTAAGGTGCTCATCTGGTCAAGGCCAGGGGAAAATCGCAGTAGTTCTCCCTTTACTACCCTAGCCGATTTAGTGGAACATAGGGTAGCAAGCACAGGAGCCGGACAACCCAACTATTGACCAAAGACATGATTCGGAGCCAATGCATATAATGCTAAATTCGGGGTGCCGAACTTATCTTTAAGGATTGTTTGGACTTTGTTGCCGTATCGTGGGGCGATGGGGAGCCCCTGGCAAATATGAAACGTACCAGAGTGTACAGTTGCTAGGAAATAAGTAATATAAAGGAAAACAGAGGGAGAACAGAGATAGGATCTGGAGCCCTTGAACTTGGATCATGAACTGTTTCCATTATAGCTGGGTTAACGCGTCCAAGCACATTGGTACAAAAGAATGCAATAAGCAACCGGCTATTTGACATGCCATACCCGAAGGTGGGCTACGCGTGGGTCCTGAAAACGGTTAGCCTCTAGGGCTTCCCATGTACGCCCGTGCTCCATGTCAATCCGGTGTGTTTGTCCTTTGATGAGATTGTTAATCAGGCCGTCGAAGGAGGCCCCCATAGGAGAAACCTGAAACAAGGGAAAACGAGATAGCAAAGTTATATGTGTGTCCGGGATTGGTCTAGCCGAACCGTGGATCCCGGGATAGCTTGTGCCTCCGTCGATGCCCATGGAATTTTGAGTGCGTAGTTATGGACGCGTGGTATGAATGCCACTACCTCATCGGGATTGTGACGGAGGCTGAATTGCTAATCGAGCTCTTGACGAGCCGCGCTGTCCTGTTGTAGTGTAGTCCGGACCCTCTTAATGATGTCCAGGGGCTCGGCAGCCAGACTATGATGCTGCTTGAGAAGGCCGCTTCGTACCTCTGCTGCTAGAGCGGCGGTGTGCTCCTCTGTCCGGAGGGGGTGTTCTGTGTTTCCGTTGACTGTTATGACGCCGCGCGGACCGGTCACCTTCAGCTTGAGATAGACATAGTGTGGCACCGTGTTGAATCTAGCAATCACGGTTCGTCCGAGCAGTGCATGGTAGCCGCTGCTGAAGGGGGCGATATCGAAGATTAACTCCTCGCTTCGAAAGTTGTCCGGAGAACCGAAGACCACCTCCAGCATGATTGAGCCCGTGCAGCGGGCCTCAACGCCTGGTATGACTCCTTTAAAGGTAGTCTTTGTGGGTTTGATTCATGAGGGATTAATGCCCATCTTCCGCATTGTATCCTGATAGAGCAGGTTGAGGCTGCTACCACCGTCCATTAGGACTCGTGTTAGGTGAAATCCGTTGATGATTGGGTCGAGGACCAGTGCGGCTGAACCGCCATGCCAGATACTAGTTGGGTGATCTCGACGATCGAAGGTGATCGGGAATGATGACCACGGATTGAATTTTGCGGCGACTAGCTCTACCACGTAGACGTCCCTAAGTGCTCGCTTGCCCTCCCTTTTGGGGATGTGTGTAGCGTATATCATGTTCACCGTTTTGACTTGAGGGGGAAATTTCTTCTACCCTCCAGTGTTCGGCTACCGGGGCTCTTCGTCCTCGTCCTCACTTTGTGACCCCTTTTCTTTGTTTCCGGCATTTAACTTGCCAGCCTGTTTGAAAACCCAATAGTCTCTGTTGGTGTGATTGGCTTGTTTATCTGGGGTACCATGTATCTGGCACGGATGATCGAGTATGCGATCTAGGCTGGATGGTCCCTCACTGTTCCTTTTGTAGGGTGATACGTCTCCAACGTATCTATAATTTTTGATTGCTCCATGCTATATTATCTATTGTTTTGGACATTATTGGGCTCTATTATCCACTTTTATATTATTTTTGGGACTAACCTATTAACCGGAGGCCCAGCCCAGAATTGCTGTTTTTTGCCTATTTTAGGGTTTCAAAGAAAAGGAATATCAAACGGGGTCCAAACGGAATGAAACCTTTGGGAACGTGATTTTCTCACCGAACATGATCCAGGAGACTTGGACCCTACGTCAAGACAGAAAAGCGGAGGCCACGAGGTAGGGGGCCGCGCCTACCCCCCCCAGGCGCGCCCTCCACCCTCGTGGGCCCCCTGTTGCTCCACCGACGTACTCCTTCCTCCTATATATACCTACGTACCCCCAAACGATCAGATACGGAGCCAAAACCCTAATTCCCCGCCGCAACTTTCTGTATCCACGAGATCCCATCTTGGGGCCTGTTCCGGAGCTCCGCCGGAGGGGGCATCGATCACGGAGGGCTTCTACATCACACACCATAGCCCCTCCGATGAAGTGTGAGTAGTTTACCTCAGACCTACGGGTCCATAGTTATTAGCTAGATGGCTTCTTCTCTCTTTTTGGATCTCAATACAATGTTCTCCCCCTCTCTTGTGGAGATCTATTCGATGTAATCTTCTTTTTGCGGTGTGTTTGTTGAGACCGATGAATTGTGGGTTTATGATCAAGTCTATCTATGAATAATATTTGAATCTTCTCTGAATTCTTTTATGTATGATTGGTTATCTTTTCAAGTCTCTTTGAATTATCAGTTTGGTTTGGCTTACTAGATTGATCTTTCTTGCAATGGGAGAAGTGCTTAGCTTTGGGTTCAATCTTGCGGTGTCCTTTCCCAGTGACAGTAGGGGCAGCAAGGCACATATTGTATTGTTTCCATCGAGGATAACAAGATGGGGTTTTCATCATATTGCATGACTTTATCCCTCTACATCATGTCATCTTGCTTAAGGCGTTACTCTGTTTTCATTAACTTAATAATCTAGATGCATGCTGGATAGCGGTCGATGAGTGGAGTAATAGTAGTAGATGCAGGCAGGAGTCGGTCTACTTGTCTCAGACATGATGCCTATATACATGATCATACCTAGATATTCTCATAACTATGCTCAATTCTGTCAATTGCTCAATAGTAATTCGTTCACCCACGGTAGAATACTTATTCTCTTGAGAGAAGCCACTAGTGAAACCTATGGCCCCCGGGTCTATCTTCATCATATTAATCTTCCAATACTTAGTTATTTACTTTGCTTTTTATTTTACTTTGCATCTTTATCATAAAAATACCAAAAAAATTATCTTATCATATCTATCAAATCTCACTCTCGTAAGTGGCCGTGTAGGGATTGACAACCCCTTATCGCGTTGGTTGCGAGGATTTATTTGTTTTGTGCAGGTACGAGGGACTCGCGCGTAGCCTCCTACTGGATTGATACCTTGGTTCTCAAAACTGAGGGAAATACTTACGCTACTCTGCTGCATCATCCCTTCCTCTTCGGGGAAAACCAACGCAGTGCTTAAGAGGTAGCAAGAAGGATTTCTGGCGCCGTTGCCGGGGAGGTTCGCGCAAGTCAAGATTTGACTCCCGACAACGAGCCATTTCTGGCGCCGTTGCCGGGGAGTCTATGCAAAAGTCAATATACAAGGTACCCATCACAATCCCTATCTCCCGCATTACATTATTTTCCATTTGCCTCTCGTTTTCCTCTCCCCCACTTCACCCTTGCTGTTTTATTCGCCCTCTCTCTCTATCCTCCCTATCTTTCTCTATTTGCCTCTTTTTGCCCGCTTGCTTTTTGTTTGCTTGTGTGTTAGTTTGCTTGCTTGTCACGATGGCTCAAGATAATACTAAATTGTGTGAATTTACCAATACCAACCACAATGATTTTATTAGCTCTCTGATTGCTCCTCTTACCGATGCTGAATCTTGTGAAATTAATACTGCTTTGCTGAATCTTGTCATGAAAGATCCATTTTCCGGCCTTCCTAGTGAAGATGCCGCTACCCATCTAAATAGCTTCGTTGATTTGTGTGATATGAAAAAGAAGAAAGATGTGGATAACGATATTGTTAAATCGAAGCTATTTCTTTTTTCGCTTAGAGATCGTGCTAAAGCTTGGTTTTCGTCTTTGCCTAAGAATAGTATTGATTCAAGGAATAAGTGCAAAGATGCTTTTATCTCTAAGTATTTTCCTCCCGCTAAGATCATCTCCCTTAGAAACGATATTATGAATTTTAAGCAACTTGATCATGAACATGTTGCACAAGCGTGGGAGAGGATGAAATTAATGATACGTAATTGCCCTACTCATGGTTTGAATTTGTGGATGACTATACAAAAAATTTATGCTGGATTGAATTTTGCTTCTAGAAATCTTTTAGATTCGGCCGCAGGAGGCACTTTTATGGAAATCACTTTAGGAGAAGCTACTAAACTCCTAGATAATATTACGGTTAATTATTCTCAATGGCATACTGAAAGATCTACTAATAAAAAGGTGCATGTGATAGAAGAAATTAATGTTTTGAGTGGAAAGATGGATGAACTTATGAAATTATTTGCTAGTAAGAATGTTTCTTCTAATCCTAATGATATTCCCTTGTCAACTTTGATTGAGAATAATAATGAATCTATGTATGTGAATTTTGTTGGTAGGAACAATTTTGGTAACAACGCGTATAGAGGAAATTTTAATCCTAGGCCTTATCCTAGTAATCCCTCTAATAATTATGGTAATTCCTACAACAATTCTTATGGAAATTATAATAAGATGCCCTCGGATTTTGAATCTAATATTAAAGAATTTATTACTTCACAAAAGAATTTCAATGCTTTGATTGAAGAAAAATTGCTTAAGATTGATGAGTTGGCTAGGAACGTTGATAGAATTTCTCTTGATGTTGATTCTTTGAAACTTAGATCTATTCCACCTAAGCATGATATCAATGAGTCTCTCAAAGCCATGAGAATTTCCATTGATGAGTGCAAAGAAAGAACCGCTAGAATGCGTGCTAACAAAGATGCCTTTATAAGAGTGTGTTCTTCTAGTTCCTATGAAAATAAAGATGAATATCTAAAAGTTATTGATGTGTCCCCTATTAAATCTTTGTTTTGCAATATGAATCTTAATAATGATGGGACTGATTATGATCCACCTTTACCTAGAAGACGTTCCAAGAATTTGGAGTTTTTAGATCTTGATGCTAAGATTGATAAAAGTGGGATTGAAGAAATTAAAACCCTAGATGTTGCTAAACCCACTATTTTGGATTTCAAGGAATTTAATTATGAAAATTTCTCTTTGATTGATTGTATTTCCTTGTTGCAATCCGTGCTAAATTCTCCTCACGCTTATAGTCAAAATAAAGCGTTCACTAAACATATCGTTGATGCCTTGATGCAATCTTATGAAGAAAAACTTGAATTAGAAGTATCTATCCCTAGAAAACTTTATGATGAGTGGGAACCTACTATTAAAATTAAAATTAAAGATCATGAATGCTATGCTTTGTGTGATTTGGGTGCTAGTGTTTCCACGATTCCAAAGACTTTGTGCGATTTGTTAGGTTTCCGTAATTTTGATGATTGCTCTCTAAACTTGCACCATGCGGATTCCACTATTAAGAAACCTATGGGAAGAATTAATGATGTTCTTATTGTTGCAAATAGGAATTATGTGCCCGTAGATTTTATTGTTCTTGACATAGATTGCAATCCTTCATGTCCTATTATTCTTGGTAGACCTTTCCTTAGAACGATTGGTGCAATTATTGATATGAAGGAAGGAAATATTAGATTCCAATTTCCGTTAAGTAAAGGTATGGAATACTTTCCTAGAAAGGAAATTAAATTACCTTATGAATCTATTATGAGAGCCACTTATGGATTGCCTACCAAAGATGGCAATACCTAGATCTATCCTTACTTTTTATGCCTAGCTAGGGGCGTTAAACGATAGCGCTTGTTGGGAGGCAACCCAATTTTATTTTTATTCCTTGCTTTTTGCTCCTGTTTAGTAATAAATAATTTATCTAGCCTCTGTTTAGGTCGTGTTTTTTGTGTTTAATTAGTGTTTGTGCCAAGTAGAACCGCTGGGAAGACTTGGGGAAAGTCTTGTTAATCTTGCTGTAGAAAACAGAAACTTTAGCGCTCACGAGAACTGCTGCCATTTTTATTTAGAAAGTGTTATTTAGTTAATTATTTTTGCATATGATTAATAGATAAATTACTCGAATCCAGCAATTAATTTTAGAATTTTTGGGGTTCCAGATCTTGCGTTAGCTACAGATTACTACAGACTGTTCTGTTTTTGACAGATTCTGTTTTTCGTGTGTTGTTTGCTTATTTTGATGAATCTATGGCTAGTAAAATAGTTTATAAACCATATAGAAGTTGGAATACAGTAGGTTTAACACCAATATAAATAAAGAATGAGTTCATTACAGTACCTTGAGGTGGTATTTTGTTTTCTTTCACTAACGGAGCTCACGAGATTTTCTACTTTAAGTTTTGTGTTGTGAAGTTTTCAAGTTTTGGGTAAAGATTTGATGGATTATGGAACAAGGAGTGGCAAGAGCCTAAGCTTGGGGATGCCCATGGCACCCCCAAGATAATCTAAGGACACCTAAAAGCCAAAGATTGGGGATGCCCCGGAAGGCATCCCCTCTTTTTGTCTACTTCTATCGGTAACTTTACTTGGAGCTATATTTTTATTCACCACATGATATGTGTTTTGCTTGGAGCGTCTTGTATGATTTGAGTCTTTGCTTTTTAGTTTACCACAATCATCCTTGCTGTACACACCTTTAGAGAGAGCCATACATGATTTGGAATTTGTTAGAATACTCTATGTGCTTCACTTAAATCATTTGAGTTATATAATTTTGCTCTAGTACTTCACTTATATTTTTTGGAGCACAGTGGTGGATTTGTTTTATAGAAACTATTGATCTCTCATGTGTCACTTAGATTATTTTGAGAGTCTTAAATAGCAATAGCATGGTAATTTCTTAAATAATCCTAATATGCTTGGTATTCAAGAATAGTAAAAACTTTCTTATGAGTGTGTTGAATGCTATGAGAAGTTTGATGCTTGATAATTGTTTTGAGATATGAAGATGGTGATATTAAAGTTATGCTAGTTGAGTAGTTGTGAATTTGAGAAATACTTGTGTTGAAGTTTGTGATTCCCGTAGCATGCACGTATGGTGAACCGTTATGTGATGAAGTCGGAGCATGATTTATTTTTTGATTGCCTTCCTTATGAGTGGCGGTCGGGGACGAGCGATGGTCTTTTCCTACCAATCTATCCCCCTAGGAGCATGCGTGTAATACTTTGCTTTGAGTAACTTGTAGATTTTTGCAATAACTATATGAGTTCTTTATGACTAATGTTGAGTCCTATGGATTATACACACTTTTCTCATCCTTCCACCTTTACTAGCCTCTCTAATACCGCGTACCTTTCGCTGGTATCATACACCCCCCATATACCTTCCTCAAAACAGCCACCATACCTACCTATTATGGCATTTCCATAGCCATTCCGAGATATATTGCCATGCAACTTTCCGCCGTTCTGTTTATTATGACACACTTCATCATTGTCATATTGCTTAGCATGATCATGTAGTTGACATCGTATTTGTGGCAAAGCCACCATTCATAATTCTTTCATATGTGTCACGCTTGATTCATTCCATATCCCGGTACACCACTGGAGGCATTCATATAGAGTCATATTTTGTTCTAAGTATCGAGTTGTAATTGTTGAGTTGTAAGAAATATAAATGTGTGATGATCATCATTATTAGAGCATTGTCCCAGTGAGGAAAGGGTGATGGAGACTATGATTCCCCCACAAGTCAGGATGAGACTTCGGACAAAATAAAAAGAGAAAGAAAAGAGGCCATAAAAAAGGCCCAAATAAAAAAATGAGAAAAAAAGAGAGAAGGGACAATGTTACTATCCTTTTACCACACTTGTGCTTCAAAGTAGCACCATGATATTCATGATAGAGAGTCTCCTATGTTATCACTTTCACATACTAGTGGGAATTTTTCATTGTAGAACTTGGCTTGTATATTAAAATGATGGGCTTCCTCAAAATGCCCTAGGTCTTCATGAGCAAGAAAGTTGGATGCACACCCACTTAGTTTCTTTTGTTGAGCTTTCATATACTTATAGCTCTAGTGCATCCGTTGCATGGCAATCCCTACTCACTCACATTGATATCTATTGATGGGCATATCCATAGCCCGTTGATACGCCTAGTTGATGTGAGACTATCTTCTCCCTTTTTGTCTTCTCCACAATCACCATTCTATTCCACTTATAGTGCTATATCCATGGCTCACACTCATGTATTGCGTGAAGATCAAAAAAGTTTGAGAACACCAAAAGTATGAAACAATTGCTTGGCTTGTCATCGGGGTTGTGCATGATTTAAATATTTGGTCTAGTGAAGATGGAGCATAGCCAGACTATATGATTTTGTCGGGATAACTTTCTTTGGCCATGCTATTTTGAGAAGACATAATTGCTTTGTTAGTATGCTTGAAGTATTATTATTTTAATGTCAACATTAAACCTTTATGTTGAATCTTTCGGATCTGAATATTCATACCACAATTAAGAAGAATTACATTAAAATTATGCCAAGTAGCACTCCGCATCAAAAATTCTATTTTTATCATTTACCTACTCGAGGACGAGCAGGAATTAAGCTTGGGGATGCTTGATACGTCTCCAACGTATCTATGATTTTTGATTGCTCCATGCTATATTATCTACTGTTTTTGGACATTATTGGGCTTTATTATACACTTTTATATTATTTTTGGGACTAACCTATTAACCGGAGGCCCAGCCCGAAATTGCTATTTTTTTGCCTATTTTAGAGTTTTGAAGAAAAGGAATATCAAACGGAGTCCAAACGGAATGAAACCTTCGAGAACGTGATTTTCTCAACGAACAAGACCCAGGAGACTTGGACCCTACGTCAAGACACAAAAGAGGAGGCCACGAGGTAGGTATGATCTAGAGGAATACATAAGGGACACTTTCCGGAACGTTTCAGACTCCGAAAAGGAATATGTACGTGGTAGGTAAGTAAACCGACTCCAAAATAGTTCTAATGGCAATATTTCTTCGTTTTGGAATATTTAAGAAAATAGGAAAATAAGAAGCAGACCGGAAAGGACATGAGGCTTCCACGAGGGTGGAGGGCACGCCCTACCCCCCTGGGTGCGCCCCCTACCTCGTGGGCACCTTGTGGGCACCTCGTGTGCTCTCCGGACTCCGTTTTCTTGCACGATACTTCTTTTGGTCGGTAAAAATTCATTATATAATCTCCCGAAGGTTTTGACCACCGTATCACGCAAATATCTCTTGTCTTTGTTTCGAGCTATTTTTCTGATAGATCTAGGTCGTCATGTCGTCTTCAAGTGCCCCCAAGGAGAAGTTCTTCAAGAAGGTCATCAACCCCTACATCGCGAAGGTGCTGCAACACCCTCAAACCATTAAGATGCGTGAGGGGTTGTTGCACATCTGCGATGTTGAGGGATTA
This sequence comes from Triticum urartu, assembly GCF_003073215.2. NCBI lineage: Eukaryota > Viridiplantae > Streptophyta > Magnoliopsida > Poales > Poaceae > Triticum > Triticum urartu. The sequence goes on along the minus strand of NC_053027.1, from coordinate 41,420,237 downwards.
AGGAGGACCAGAAGCACGGAGGCAAGGCTCGAGGCATTGGAGCAACAAGTTTTCAAGTGTCAGGAGATGGTGGAGCGTGGACTCGACTCCAATCACATTATGATCACGGAGTTCACCAACAACCACAAGCTAGACGTCAAGGACATTGGGGAGGCCATCTTCAAGCTTCATGAGAAAATCAAGCACCTCCAAGCCCAGATCTGTGACCTGCAAAATCAAAACTGTGAGTATGAATATAGATTCAAGAGCATGAGTTTGGCTGCAGATTTGAGGATTCAGGAGACTCGCTCATCCTTCTATGATGGTGAGCCTATGCCTTGGAAGAGGGACGAAAAGCCTACATCATCAAAAACTCCACCTTCTTCACCAGCAAAGAAGAACTGCGTATCTGGTATGGGCACTCCCCTTGGAAACTATCAAGCTTGGGGGAGTGCCTCGGTATCGTATCACCATCACTTTTAACTTTTCTGTTTTTCTTAGTTCGAACCTTTTGATAATATCTTGATCTAGTAGAATAAATGTAACACCCACGATGCGGCTATATCTCCCACGTGTCGGAGCATGACTTAGAGGCATAACCGCGTTGTAGGCAATTTCGCAAGAGGGGTAATCTTTACACATCCCATGTACTGAATAAGAAAAGAGGTACATAGTTGGCTTACAATCGCCACGTCACACAATAGCATAAATATAGCATTACAATCATCCAGATACAATCAAGGTCCAACTACGGAACCAAAATAAAGACAACCCCAAATGCATAAGATCCCCAATCGTCCCAACTGGGCTCCACTACTGATCGACTGAAACGAAACAACAGAATGAACAAGATCTTCATTGAGCTCCTCCTTGAGCTGGGTTGCGTCACCTGGACGATATCATCGGCACCTGCCACTGGTTTTGGAAGTAAACTGTGAGTCACGGGGACTCAGCAATCTCACACCCTCGCGATTAAGACTATTTAAGCTTATGGGTAGGAAAAGGTAGTGAGGTGGAGCTGCAGCAAGCACTAGCGTATATGGTGGATAACTTACGCAAATGAGAGCGAGAAGAGAAGAAAAGCACGGTCGTGAACTAGAAGTGATCAAGAAGTGATCATGAAACTACTTACGTTCAAGCATAACTCCAACGCCGTGTCCAGTTCCCGGACTCCGCCGAGAAGAGATCATGACGGCTACACACGCGGTTGATGCATTTTAATTAAGTTAAGTGTTAAGTTCTCTACAACCGGACATTAACAAATTCCCATCTGCCCATAACCGCGGGCACGGATTTCGAAAGTTCAAAACCCTGCAGGGGTGTCCCAACTTAGCCCATCACAAGCTCTCACGGCCAACGAAGGATATTCCTTCCCCCAGGAATACCCGATCAGACTCAGAATCCCGGTTACAAGACATCTCGGCAATGGTAAAACAAGACTAGCAAAGTCGCCCGAATGTGCCGACAAATCCCGATAGGAGCTGCACATATCTCGTTCTCAGGGCACACCGGATTGTCTAAGGTTCCGGTAGGCCAGCCCAGAGTTTCCCCTGGTGGCCACCGGCAGCTGACAGGTTGGACCAACACTCAGAGGAGCACTGGCCCCCGGGGGGGGGGTTTAAAATAAAGTTGACCCTCGGGCTCCGGAAACCCAAGGGAAAAAAGGCTAGGTGGCAAATGGTAAAACCAAGGTTGGGCCTTGCTGGAGGAGTTTTATTCAAAGCAAATTGTCAAGGGGTTCCCATTATAACCCAACTGTGTAAGGAACGCAAAATCAAGGAACATAACACCGATATGACGGAAACTTGGGCGGCAAGAGTGGAACAAAACACCAGGCATAAGGCCGAGCCTTCCACCCTTTACCAAGTATATAGATGCATTAATATAATAAGAGAGATATTGTGATATCCCAACAATAATCATGTTCCAACATGGAACAAACTCCAATCTTCACCTGCAACTAGCAACGCTATAAGAGGGGCTGAGCAAAGCGGTAACATAGCCAAACAACGGTTTGCTAGGACAAGGTGGCACTACAAAAAAAATACACTTCCGTGATGATACGTGTTTGTCATAGTAGGTCGCTTTTTTGTCATGCATGTACATCCATGACAAATTTATGACAGAATCAAGATAGTCATAACTGTGCTGTCGTAGAAGTGTTCCATGACATTACCAAAATTATCATCACGGAAGTGTCCACTTCCATGACAATAAATCGTGTGTCACAGAAGTGCTTTCGTCAAGGGTGACCGACACGTGGCATCCACCGTAACGGAATGCCGTTAAGCTATCAGGTCGGGTTTTGGAACCGATAACCCGTTAACAGCCCCGACCAATGGGGATTTTCCACATGTAAAATCATCATTGGCTAGAGGAAACACGTGCCGGCTCATCGTTGGGACAGATGTCATCCACTCACTGGACTGAAGGCGCCTATGATACGTCGACACGTGGCACGGCCCAACAGTGGCCCATTCCTGTGAAAAGGCTGGCCCATTTGACTTGGTCAAAAGCTGGCGGGCCGGCCCATGGAAAGCCTGTTAACGGCATGTTCGCATATAGCCCATTTATAGCCTGCTAACCCAAGGCCCGTTACGCCCTATCCGAATTAGGCCCAGTAGCATCATCTGGGCCGTCCAATATGATTCCAGCCCGTTTTCACTTCGGGCCCATGTATAGCCCATGAAGTCTTTCGGCCCATATGAGGCCCTTTGTAACTCTTGGCCCATTAGCGGCCCGTGCTGAAACTGGCCCGTAATGAACAGTGTATCACTTTACACCCATTAACGGCCCGTGGTGAAACTGGCCCGTAATGAATAGTGTATCACTTTATACCCATTAACGGCCCGTTATTCCGTTGGGCCGTTTCCAGCCCATGTTATGTTTCAGCCTTCTCAGAGCCCATTTATTCTTGGGCTCATTTCCAGCATTCGTTTACTTACGTTCCGTTACTGTCATTTTCTGCTCGTGGGCCAAATTCAACCCGTGGTTACAGTCGGCCCGTTTGTGGTCCGTTAATACGTTGGGCCGTTTTCATAGCGTCATCAAATACGGCCTATTAACGATGGCCCGTTACGGTCGGCCCATGAACGGGCGATTCCAACTCTAGCCCGTTTACGGCCATAATGTGGCCTGTTATTGGCCCATGTTTGGCCAATCGATCATACGGCCCATATAAGGCCCATTGATGATACGACCCGTAGAAAGCCCATTGTTTCTACGGCCCATAGAAGGCCTACCGTTTCTACGGCCCGTAGAAGGCCCACTGTTTCTACGGCCCATAGGAGGCCCACTGTCACTACAGTAAATATTAGCCCATGGTTATTGTGGCCTAGTTTTAAAAAATAGGTTATTGCAGCCACTAGTTAACCATGGAAAAAGAACTGCAATGACTAAAAGCAAACAAATAAACAAGAGAACAAGGAAATAAATAAGCAAGCAACTAACGCTAGGCTATCACGGCTATTACACATATTACATCCACTGGGCATCAAAGTTTGCCACCAGTGCAAATATAGGGAACAAAGCAGCATATCATATACACTGGCCGTCAAAATTGGCCACCAGTGCAAATAAACGCGGCAGCAAAACAAGAGCATAACTGAAACAACTTCAGAAGAGCTCAAGAAACGTTATCTTGGGTATCCACCATGCTGTCAATAAGCTTAGCAAGCTGATTAGCTTTGTCCTGTTTGGCGCTAAAATCCTCCAACGCTTGCTGTTGCACTAGAAAGTATGCATCTGAATGCTCTAGGGACTTCCACAGTCCTTGCGCTTCTTGCCGCAACACAGCTGATCGATGTCTTTCAGCTTGTAGTTGAGACTCAAGAAACCGAACTGATTCAGACAGTGAGTTTGAATAGCTTGTGCAAGCGGTAGTGGCCAGTAACTCCAACACTAAACCAAGACAGGATGTGTCACTATCCTGAACCTTATCTGCATTACTTCCTTTACCGTTTCTTAATAAGGCACTCTTCCCCAATATGCTGTCAGCATTCTAAAAGAAGAAACAAGCAGACACATAACAAGTTTAGCATGTACTAGTATATGAAACTCATTTCGGTGAACCAATTCATTAGTAAGGTGGACAGGATTAAACTACCAAGTCTTCTATTGCCAAGTACTAGTACATAATAAAAGCATCAAACAAACATATATCTATGTCCTATGGTAGCAATGGAATCTTAAATTAGAACAGTTGTTCTTCAGGTTTATGCACTTGTTCTACATGAACAGAGTACAATAAGACACAAGAATATAATACTTAAAAATAGAAAATGAGCTCATAGACCTTACCACATTCTTGGTTTGGGACCAGTACAGAACAAGGCGTTCCCAGTCATCGTCCAGTAAATGTGTCTCAGGAGAATGTAAGGGAATTTGATGAGTTTCTTTGCCGGTGAAGTACGTTTTCTTTAGGTAATTCCGATACTGCCACCAAGCATTCTTGAAGATAGCAGAGGTATTAGCACAGGTTACCTCATCCTGAGTTTCCAAATCGGTCCTTCTCTATAGAGTAAAATGGGAAAATTTGCTGTATTATAACCATCATGGAGGTAGGATGTATGGGACAAAGCAAAGTAATTGCCATGACTAACATTACTTACACATAACTCCTGGACAAACACCTACAACTGGCATTTTCCTTCATCTTCAGTATAATATTTCCAAGATGGGAAGATACGCACATACGATTTAACAACATCAAATGCGATAGATGCTAAACTACGACTAGCTGGTTGTGCTTCCTCCACAGGAATAGGCGTACTAACTGGTGGAGTTGGGGTTCACCGTGATAGTACTGGCCCTTTGGGCACTGGAGCTGCCTTACTAACTGCTCTTGTTTGGGAACTCTGTGGTGGAGATGGTGCTGTGTCAACAGGAACTGGGTTACTATCGGCTGGGGTTGGGGTTAGATTGGGTGAAGCTGGTTCTCTGTCCATCGTAGTAGGGGTACAATCTGCGAGAGTTTGGGTTATGTGTGGTAGGGCTGGTTCTTGTGCATGTACAACCGAGGTGCTATCTCCACCAAGAGGTAGCACTATTTTCTTTGAAGACCGTGTTTTTAGTCCGCTAGATACTGGCATCACCCGCTCCAATTCAAATGGCTGATAAACAGGAAACATAGTTGAATGTACAGACATTGTATGAGAGACAGATGCAATAGATAGTGTGGAAAAAGAGGGCATGAAATAGTTGACATGTATGTTGTTTAACTAAAACGGATAGCATGACATAATTTCACATATATGATGTCTATCTAAACTGGATAGCATAGCATAACGTAATTCAAAGATATGATGAATAACTAAACAAGATCGCCTGACATAATTCACCTACATGTTATCTAAGTAATCAGGATCGCATCGTTTAATTCACATATATGATTTATATGCTAAACAGAGGGCATTCGATATGATGTCTGAACTAAGAACATGGTGTTGAATATTGTGTATATGATGTCTAAACTATGCAATGCAAGACACCGTATGCATGATATGAGCAGTATAACCGTGCCAAGTTAGAGCATACACCTCAGTGGGGGAATAGGACTGGTCATCTGTCTCTGAATCCACCTCTGAGGAGCTATCAGGACCCAACAAGAGATCTGCTTTGACTGGTAGCACTGTCTCCTCTGAAGGCCTTGTTTTCACTCCAGATTTTTCCATCTCCTGCCCAAATGGCTGATTCACAGGAAGAGTAGTTTAATGTACAAACATTGTCGACAAATGGAAATGTAATGAAGAAAAGGATGGGCAAGATACCATTCAAATATATGATGCCTGGTTAAACAGGATGGCATTGCACATTTCACATATATTATGGCTGGCTAAAAGACATGAGACTGCATAATTCCCATATATGATAGAGAAACTAAACAGGTGGCATTACAGAACATGTCTAAACTAAGCAGATGGCATATATGATGTCAAAAGTAGGCACTGCAAGGCAACATATGCATGATATGACTAACATCATCAGGCCAAGGTAGAGCAAACACCTTGGGGGGTAAATAGGAGTGATCAGCGGCGTCCGAATCCACCTCAGAACAGATATCTTCCTCTGGATTACAATCTGGAGAGGGGTGGGGAGGGTTTGCCATTGAACCCACCATGGAGCGATGTATGCATGACATTGTATTGCCGCGCAAAACTCTTCTCTTTTTCTCTACATGTTTAGCATGACTGTGTACAATATCTAACATGCATACGAAAAAAATATGGTGAGATTATGTAAGGAGAGCATGCAGAAATTTAGAGTGATAGTAACAACCAGTGGATCGATGTTTTTCTGTTGAACCAAAATAGCCCTAATGGATCGACGTGAATGTATAGTAATAAGTGATGCAACAAGTGTACAACCTCTTTGTCGTAGCCGTGTCGACCTCAGCATCATTGGGTTGGTCGCTGAAGTAGTTGAGGCAGAGGTGGCTGTCGGAGGTGTGGAGGAAGATCTGAGGAATCTGTAGACGGCGTCCAGGGCACTGCTCTGTTATGATGGATCATTCTGTCGTTGGAGCAGCTCCGGTGAGCCGTAAGACGTCAAGGCTGAAGCAGCACAAGACAGACATCGTCAATCTCAAGTGGGATTCTAATAGCATTTCCAATAGATGATGTAAAATGGATGTAAAATTAACATCACCAAAAACCACCTAACTACAATAGATGAGGTAAAAACTGTTGACTCTGAACTTAACTGTCAAAACTGAAATTTACTGTGGAATCTTAATGCTACTATCGAAACTGAACGCAATGGTAGCACACAAGCACTTGACATGTAGTTTAGGGAGGGCCTGC